>NW_027189791.1:0-89198 GCF_040958095.1 Procambarus clarkii | reverse complement strand
TTTCGCCTAATATTACATTTTTTAGCTAGTTTTCCTGCATTTGGTTTGTATAAAAAATCATCGAATTTAGCAATATTTTGTCGTTCATCATCCCCCTTTTCCCTTATGTGTAAAATACTGTGTAAGATATGGAAAGAGGAGAAGTTCTGTTTTTATTGCATATATCGACGTTTCAGCTGGATTAGATCGGTTTTACGTGCACATCTTCCATTGGTAATATAAACGGAAAATCAGGAACATTTTAGTTAATTCTAATGAAAACACATCGATTTTTATCATTTGTACTGGAACCAACATTTTAATATGTCTTTTCTAGGATCTAAATGATACGAAATCTCGCTTTTTAATTTGAAGTTAAAATCCCCAAATTTGGTAATATAGTGACTTTTTTCACGTTTTTCATGTAGTGTGATTTTACGTATATATATTCGTTTATACCAATATTTCGATACTACTTAATGTTTTCTCACGATATATGATTTAGCTTTCAAATCTCAGAATTTCGCATAATATTACATTTTTTAGCTAGTTTTCCTGCATTTGGTTTGTATAAAAAATCATCGAATTTAGCAATATTTTGTCGTTCATCATCCCCCTTTTCCCTTATATGATTTAAACAAAATATCATCGAATTAGGCAATATTTTGCCGTTATTTCCCGGTTCTGTAAATTTTCAGTTTATTGTTATTAATTCAATATATATACGATAAAAATGATGCAAACACATAATTGGTTAGAAATTATCTATAAATACTTTATTTTCAACCAACTGTTTGTTTCTCGTTAAGATACTGTGTAAGATATTTAAAAGGGGAAAAGTTCTGTTTTTATTGCATATATCGACGTTTCAGCCAGATTAGAGCGGTTTTACGTGTACATCTTCCATTGGTTATATAAACATAAAATCAGGAAAATTTTAGTAAATTCTAATGAAAACACATTGATTTTTATCATTTGTATTGGAAACAACATTTTAATATGTCTTTTCTGGGAGCTAAGTAATACGAAACCTCGCCATATAATTTGAAGTTAAACTCCTCAAATTTGGTAATATAGTGACTTTTTCACGTTTTTCATGTAGTGTGATTTTACGTAAATATATTCGTTTTTACCAATATTTCGATACTACTTCATGTTTTCTCACGATATATGATTTGGCCTTCAAATCTCAGAATTTCGCATAATATTGCATTTTTTGGCAAGTTTTCTTGCATTTTGTTTTGTACTAAAAATCATCGAATTTAGCAATATTTTGACGTTTATCATCCCCCTTTTCCTATATGTGATTTAAACAAAATATGATGGAATTAGGCAATATTTTGCAGTTTTTCCACGTTTTTGTGAATTTTCAGTTTATTGTTAATAATTTATTATATATACGATAAAAATGATGCAAACACATAATTGGTTAGAAATTAACCTTAAATACTTAATTTTCAATCAACTATTTGTTTCTCGTTAAAATACTGTGTAAGATATTGAAAGGGGAGAAGTTCTGTTTTTATTGCATATATCGACGTTTCAGCCGGAGTAGAGCGGTTTTACGTGTACATCTTCCATTGGTAATATAAACGGAAAATCAGGAACCTTAAATAATTAATTTTCAATCAACTATTTGTTTCTCGTTAAAATACTGTGTAAGATATTGAAAGGGGAGAAGTTCTGTTTTTATTGCATATATCGACGTTTCAGCTGGATTAGAGCGGTTTTACGTGTATATCTTCCATTGGTAATATAAACGGAAAATCAGGAACATTTTAGTTAATTCTAATGAAAACACATCGATTTTTATCATTTGTATTGGAAACAACATTTTAATATGTCTTTTCTGGGATGTTAGTAATACGAAACCTTGCCTTATAATTTGAAGTTAAAATACTCAAATTTGGTAATATAGTGACTTTTTTCACGTTTTTCATGTAGTGTGATTTTACGTAAATATATTCGTTTTTACCAATATTTCCATGCTACTTTATGTTTTCTCACGATATTTGATTTGGCCTTCAAATCTCAGAATTTCGCATAATATTGCATTTTAAAGCAAGTTTTCTTGCATTTTGTTTTGTACTAAAAATCATCGAATTTAGCAATATTTTGACGTTTATCATCCCCATTTTCCTTTATGTGATTTAAACAAAATATCATCGAATCAGGCAATATTTTACCGTTTTTCCACGTTTTTGTGAATTTTCAGTTTATTGTTATTAATTTATTAAATATACAATAAAAATGATGCAAACACATAATTGGTTAGAAATTAACCTTAAATACTTAATTTTCAATCAACTATTTGTTTCTCGTTAAAATACTGTGTATTATATTGAAAGGGGAGGAGTTCTCTTTTTATTGCATATATCGACGTTTCAGCTGGATTAGAGCGGTTTTACGTGTACATCTTCCATTGGTAATATAAACGGAAAATCAGGAACATTTTAGTTAATTCTAATGAAAAGACATCGATTTTTATCATTTGTACTGGAACCAACATTTTAATATGACTTTTCTAGGATCTAAATGATACGAAACCTCGCTTTATAATTTGAAGTTAAAATCCTCATATTTGGTAATATAGTGACTTTTTTCACGTTTTTCATGTAGTGTGATTTTACGTAAATATATTCGTTTTTACCAATATTTCGATACTACTTCATGTTTTCTCACGGTATATGATTTAGCTTTCAAATCTCAGAATTTCGCATAATATTGCATTTTTTGGCAAGTTTTCTTGCATTTTGTTTTGTACTAAAAATCATCGAATTTAGCAATAATTTGACGTTTATCATCCCCCTTTTCCTTTATGTGATTTAAACATAATATCATAAAATTAGGCAATATTTTGCCGTTTTTCCACGTTTTTGTGAATTTTCAGTTTATTGTTATTAATTTATTATATATACAATAAAAATGATGCAAACACATAATTGGTTGAAATTAACCTTAAATACCTAATATTCAATCAATTATTTGTTTCACGTTAAAATATTGTGTAAGATATTGAAAGGGGAGAAGTTCTGTTTTTATTGCATATATCAACGTTTCAGCCGGATTAGAGCGGTTTTACGTGTACATCTTCCATTGGTAATATAAACGGAAAATCAGGAACCTTAAATACTTAATTTTCAATCAACTATTTGTTTCTCGTTAAAATATTGTGTAAGATATTGAAAGGGGAGAAGTTCTGTTTTTATTGCATATATCGACGTCTCAGCTGGATTAGACCGGTTTTACGTGTACATCTTCCATTGGTAATATAAACGGAAAATCAGGAACATTTTAGTTAATTCTAATGAAAACACATCGATTTTTATCATTTGTATTGGAAACAACATTTTAATATGTCTTTTCTGGGATGTTAGTAATACGAAACATTGCCTTATAATTTGAAGTTAAAATACTCAAATTTGGTAATATAGTGACTTTTTTCACGTTTTTCATGTAGTGTGATTTTACGTAAATATATTCTTTTTACCAATATTTCCATGCTACTTTATGTTTTCTCACGATATTTGATTTGGCCTTCAAATCTCAGAATTTCGCATAATATTGCTTTTTAAAGCAAGTTTTCTTGCATTTTGTTTTGTACTAAAAATCATCGAATTTAGCAATATTTTGACGTTTATCATCCCCATTTTCCTTTATGTGATTTAAACAAAATATCATCGAATTAGGCAATATTTTGCCGTTTTTCCACGTTTTTGTGAATTTTCAGTTTATTGTTATTAATTTATTAAATATACAATAAAAATGATGCAAACACATAATTGGTTAGAAATTAACCTTAAATGGGTCAAATGGCGATGGGTCACATTTTGCCCAAACCCACCCTGCAGTTTTCAAATTATCCCAAACATCCTAAATTCGTAGCTTGAGCCATATTTTGGAGCCAAGTTCTGGCTTTCTGCACGTATTCGCAGTTTGAAATTACGACATTTTGTACCGAAAATATGCCAATTACTGAAAGCCGCGATGGGTCACATTTTGTCTAAACGCACCCTGCAGTTTTCAAAATATCCCAAACATCCCAAATTCGACGCTAGAGTAATTCGCAGTTTGAAACTACGACTTTTTATACCGAAAATAAGCCAATTACTGAAAGCGGCGATGGTCACATTTTGCCTAAACGCTCCCTGAAGTTTTCGATTATCTAATACGTCCCAAATTCAACGATTGAGTAGTATTTAGGAGCCAAATTCTGGGTCTCTGCACGTATTCGCAGTTTGAAACTACGACTTTTTATACCGCAAATACGCCAATTACAGAGTGCGGCGATTGGTCACATTTTGCCCAAACCCTCCCTGCAGTTTTCAAATTCCCCCAAACATCCCAAATTCGACGCTTGAGCAATATCTCTGCACGTATTCGCCGCTTGAAATTACGAATTTTTATACCGAAATTATGCTAATTACTATAGGCGGCGATGAATCACATTTTGCCCAAACCCTCCCTGCAGTTTTCAAAATATCCCAAACATCCCAAATTCGACGCTTGAGTCATATTTTGGAGCCAAATTCTGGCTCTCTGCACGTATTCGCCGTTTGAATTTACGACTTTTTATACCGAAAATATGTAAATTTCTGAGAGCAGCGATGGGTCACATATTGCCCAAACCCCCTTGCAGTTTTCAAAATATTCCAAACATCCCAAATTCAACGCTTGAGTCATATTTTGGAGCGAAACTTTGGCTCTCTGCACGTATTCGCAGTTTGAAATTACGAATTCTATACCGAAAATATGCAAATTAATGAAAGCGGCGATTTGTCACATTTTGCCCAAACCCTCCCTGTTGTTTTCAAAATATCCCAAACATCCCAAATTCGACGCTTGAGCAATATTTTGGAGCAAAAATTCTCGCTCTCTGCACGTATTCGCAGTTTGTAATTACGACTTTTTATTCCGAATATATGCCTATTACTTGGAGCAGCGATGGGTCACATTTTGCCCAAACCCCCCCAGCAGTTTTCAAAATATCACAAACATCCCAAATTCGACTCTTGAGCCAAATTTTGGAGCTAAATTCTGGCTCTCTTCAAGTATTCGGGGATTGAAATTACGACTTTTTATTCCGAAAATATGCCAATTACTGAGAGCGGCGATGTGTCACATTTTGCCCAATTCCCCATGCAGTTTTCATAATATCCAAAACATCTCAAATGCGACCCTTGAGCCATATTTTGGAGCCAAATTCTGGCTCTCTGCACGTGTTCGCATATTGAAATTGGCATATTTTCGGTAAAAAAAGTCGTAATTTCAAAGTGCGAATACGTGCAGAGAGCGAGAATTTGGCTCCAAAATATGGATCAAGCGTCAAAATTTGGATGTTTGGGATATCTTAAAAACTGCAGGGAGGGTTTGGGCAAAATGTGACCCATCGCTGCTCTCAGAAGTTTGCATATTTTCGGTATAAAAAGTCGTAATTTCAAACTGCGAATTCCTGCAGAGAGCAACAATTTGGTTCCTACATATAGCTCAAGCCATATCGAATTTCGGATGTTCGGGATATTTTGAAAACTGCCGGGCAGGGTTTGGGCATAAATTGACTCATCGCCACTCTCAGTAATTGGCATATTTTCGGTATATAAATTCGTAATTTCAAAGTGCGAATACGTGCAGAGACCGCGAATTTGGCTCCAAAATATGGATCAAGCGTCGAAATTGGGATGTTTGGGATATCTAAAAATGGCAGGGAGGGTTTGGACAAAATGTGACCCATCGCCGCTTTCAGTAATTGGCATATTTTGTATATAAATATTGTAATTTCAAATGGCGATTACGTGCAGAGAGCCAGAATTCTCCTTTAAAATAGGGCTCAAGCGCCGATTTTGGGATGTTTGGGATATTTTATAAACTGCAGTGAGAGTTTGGGCAAAATGTGATCCATCGCCGCTTTCAGTAATTGGCATATTTTCTGTATAAAAAGTCGTAATTTCAAACAGCGAATACGTGCAGAGAGCAAGAATTTGGCTCCAAAATATGGCTCAAGCGTCGAATTTGTGATGTTTGGGATATTTTGAAAACTGCAGGGAGTGTTTGGGCAAAATATGATCCATCGCCGCTTTCATCAATTGGCATATTTTCTGAATAAAAAGTCGTAATTTCAAACAGCGAATACGTGCAGAGAGCCATAATTTGGCTCCAAAATATGGCTCAAGCGTCGAATTTGGGATGTTTGTCATATTTTGAAAACTGCAGGGGGGTTTGGCCAAAATGTGACCCATCGCCGCTCCAGTAATTGGCATATATTCGGCTTTAAAAGTCGTAATTTCATACTGCGAATACGTACAGAAGCGAGTTTGTTCAAAATATTGCTCAAGCGTCGAATTTGGGATGTTTGAATTTTGAAAACTGCAGAGGGGCTTGGGCAAAATGTAACAAATCGCCGGAAACATTAATTTGCATATTTTAATTAATTAATTTGCATATTACCAAATTTGAGGAGTTTAACTTCAAATTATATGGCGAGGTTTCGTATTACTTAGCTCCCAGAAAAAGACATATTAAAATGTTGTTTCCAATACAAATGATAAAAATCAATGTGGTTTTTCATTAGAATTTACTAAATGTTCCTGATTTTATGTTTATATAACCAATGGAAGATGTACACGTAAAACCGCTCTAATCTGGCTGAAACGTCGATATATGCAATAAAAACAGAACTTTTCCCCTTTTAAATATCTTACACAGTATCTTAACAAGAAACAAACAGTTGGTTGAAAATAAAGTATTTATAGATGATTTCTAACCAATTATGTGTTTGCATCATTTTTATCGTATATATATTGAATTAATAACAATAAACTGAAAATTTACAGAACCGGGAAATAACGGCAAAATATTGCCTAATTCGATGATATTTTGTTTAAATCATATAAGGGAAAAGGGGGATGATGAACGACAAAATATTGCTAAATTCGACGATTTTTTATACAAACCAAATGCAGGAAAACTAGCTAAAAAATGTAATATTATGCGAAATTCTGAGATTTCAAAGCTAAATCATATATCGTGAGAAAACATTAAGTAGTATCGAAATATTGGTATAAACGAATATATATACGTAAAATCACACTACATGAAAAACGTGAAAAAAGTCACTATATTACCAAATTTGGGGATTTTAACTTCAAATTAAAAGCGAGATTTCGTATCATTTAGATCCTAGAAAAGACATATTAAAATGTTGGTTCCAATACAAATGATAAAAATCGATGTGTTTTCATTAGAATTAACTAAAATGTTCCTGATTTTCCGTTTATATTACCAATGGAAGATGTACACGTAAAACCGCTCTAATCCAGCTGAAACGTCGATATATGCAATAAAAACAGAACTTCTCCTCTTTCCATATCTTACACAGTATTTTACACATAAGGGAAAAGGGGGATGATGAACGACAAAATATTGCTAAATTCGATGATTTTTTATACAAACCAAATGCAGGAAAACTAGCTAAAAAATGTAATATTAGGCGAAATTCTGAGATTTGAAGGCCAAATCATATATCGTGAGAAAACATAAAGTAGCATCGAAATATTGGTAAAAACGAATATATTTACGTGAAATCACACTATAAGAAAAACGTGAAAAAAGTCACTATATTACCAAATTTGAGTGTTTCAAACTGCGAATTACTCTAGCGTCGAATTCGCAGTTTGAAATTACGACATTTTGTACCGAAAATATGCCAATTACTGAAAGCCGCGATGGGTCACATTTTGTCTAAACGCACCCTGCAGTTTTCAAAATATCCCAAACATCCCAAATTCGACGCTAGAGTAATTCGCAGTTTGAAACTACGACTTTTTATACCGAAAATAAGCCAATTACTGAAAGCGGCGATGGTCACATTTTGCCTAAACGCTCCCTGAAGTTTTCGATTATCTAATACGTCCCAAATTCAACGATTGAGTAGTATTTAGGAGCCAAATTCTGGGTCTCTGCACGTATTCGCAGTTTGAAACTACGACTGTTTATACCGTAAATACGCCAATTACTGAGTGCTGCGATTGGTCACATTTTGCCCAAACCCTCCCTGCAGTTTTCAAATTCTCCCAAACATCCCAAATTCGACGCTTGAGCCATATTTTGGAGTCAAATTCTGGCTCTCTGTACGTATTCGCAGTTTGAAATTAAGACTTTTCATACCCAAAATATGCCAATTACTGAGAGCGGCGATGGGTCACATTTTGCCCAAACCCACCCTGCAGTTTTCAAAATATCCCAAACATCCCAAATTCGAAACTTGAGCAATATTTTGAAGCCAAATTCTGGCTTTCTGCACGTATTCGCAGTTTGAAATTACGACTTTTTATACCGAAAATATGCCAATTACTGATACAGTCGATGGGTCACATTTTGCCCAAGCCCCTCTGCAGTTTTCAAAATTTTTCAAACATCCCAAATTCGACGCTTGAGTAATATTTTGGAACCAAATTCACGCTCTCTGTACGTATTCGCAGTAAGAAATTACGACTTTTAAAATCGAATATATGCCAATTACTGTGAGCGGCGATGGGTCACATTTTGGCCAAACCCTCCCTGCAGTTTTCAAAATATGACAAACATCCCAAATTCGACGCTTGAGCAATATTTTGGAACCAAATTCACGCTCTCTGTACGTATTCGCAGTAAGAAATTACGACTTTTTATACCGAAAATAGGCCTATTACTGAGTGCAGCGATGGGTCACATTTTGCCCAAACCCTCCCTGCAGTTTTCAAAATATCCAAAACATCCCAAATTCAAAGATTGAGTAATATTTAGGAGCCAATTTCTGGCTCTCTGCACGTATTCGCAGTTTGAAATTACGATTTTTATACCGAAAATAGGCCAATTACTGAGTGACGCGATGGGTCATATTTTGCCCAAACCCTCCCTGCAGTTTTCAAATTATCTCAAACATCCGAAATTCGACGCTTGAGCCATATTTTGGAGCCAAATTCTGGCTCTCTGCACGTATTCGCCGTTTGAAATTACGAATTTTTATACCGAAAATATGCAAATTTCTGAGAGTAGCGATGGGTCACATTTTGCCCAAACCCCCCTGCAGTTTTCAAAATATTCAAAACATCCCAATATTAAAAGCTTGAGCCATATTTTGGAGCCAAAATTTGGCTCTCTGCACGTATTCCCCGTTTGAAATTACGACTTTTTATCCCGAAATTATGCCAATTAGTATAGGCGGCGATGAATCACATTTTGCTCAAACCCTCCCTGTTTTCAAGATATCCCAAACATCCCAATTTCAACGCTTGATCCATATTTTGGAGCCAAATTCTCGCTCTCTGCATGTATTCGCTCTTTCAAATTTTGACATTTTATACCGAAAATAGGACAAATACTAAGATCGTCGATGGGTCACATTTTGCACAAACCCACCCTGCAGTTTTCAAAATATCCCAAACATCCAAAATTGGTCGCTTGAGCCATATTTTGGAGCCAAATTCTGGCTTTCTGCACGTATTCGCAGTTTGAAATTACGACTTTTTATACCGAAAATATGCCAATTACTGAAAGAAGCGATGGGTCACATTTTGCCTAAACGCACCCTACAGTTTTCAAAATATCACAAACACCACAAATTCGACGCTAGAGTAATATTTAGGAGCCAAATTCTGGCTCTGCACGTATTCGGAGTTTGAAACTACGACATTTTATACCGAAAATATGCCAATTACTGAGTGCTTGCGATGAGGCACATTTTGCCCAAACCCTCCCTGCAGTTTTCAAAATATCCCAAACATCCCAAATTCGACGCTTGAGCCATATTTTGGAGCTAAATTCTGGCTCTCTGCACGTATTCGCCGTTCGAATTTACGACTTTTTATACCGATAATATGCAAATTTCTGTGAGCAGCGATGGGTCACATTTTGCCCAAATCCCCCTGCAGTTTTTAAAATATTCCAAACATCCCAAATTCAACGCTTGAGCCATATTTTTGAGCCAAATTTTGGCTCTCTGCACGTATTCGCCGTTTGAAATTACGAATTTTATACCGAAAATATGGCAATTAATGTAACCGGCGATTTGTCACATTTTGCCCAAACCCTCCCTGCAGTTTTCAAAATATCCCAAACATCCCAAATTCGACGCTTGAGCAATATTTTGAAGCAAAAACTCTCGCTCTCTGCACGTATTTGCAGTTTGAAATTACGACTTTTTATTCCGAATATATGCCTATTACTTGGAGCAGCGATGGGTCACATTTTGCCCAAACCGCCCCAGCAGTTTTCAAAATATCACAAACATCCCAAATTCGACTCTTGAGCAATATTTCTGAGCTAAATTCTGGCTCTCTTCACGCATTCGGGGATTTAAATTAAGACTTTTTATACCGAAAATATGCCAATTACTGAGAGCGGAGCGGCGATGTGTCACATTTTGCCCAATTCCCCCTGCAGTTTTCAAAATATCCCAAACATCTCAAATGCGACCCTTGAGCCATATTTTGGAGCCTTATTCTGGCTCTCTGCACCGTGTTCGCAGATTGAAATTACGGCTTTTTATACAGAAAATATGCCAATTATTGAAAGTGTCGATGGATCATATTTTGCCCAAACCCTCCCTGCCGTTTTTAAAATATCCCAAAAATTCAAAATTCGACGCTTGAGCCATATTTTGGAGGCAAATTCTGGCTTTCTGCACGTAATCGCCGTGTGAAATTACGATTTTTAATACCCAAAATAAGCCAGTTACTGAAAAGCGGCGATGGGTCACATTTTGCCCAAACCCCCCCTGCAGTTTTTAAACACATCGATTTTTATCATTTGTACTGGAACCAACATTTTAATATGTCTTTTCTAGGATCTAAATGATACGAAACCTCGCTTTATAATTTGAAGTTAAAATCCTCAAATTTGATAATATAGTGACTTTTTTCAAGTTTTTCATGTAGTGTGATTTTACGTAAATATATTCGTTTTTACTAATATTTCGATACTACTTCATGTTTTCTCACGATATATGATTTAGCTTTCAAATCTCAGAATTTCGTATAATATTGCATTTTTTGGCAAGTTTTCTTGCATTTTGTTTTGTACTAAAAATCAGCGAATTTAGCAATATTTTGACGTTTATCATCCCCCTTTTCCTTTATGTGATTTAAACAAAATATGATGGAATTAGGCAATACTTTGCAGTTTTTCCACGTTTTTGTGTATTTTCAGTTTATTGTTATTGATTTATTATATATACGATAAAAATGATGCAAACACATAATTGGTTAGAAATTAACCTTAAATACTTAATTTTCAATCAACTATATGTTTCTCGTTAAAATACTGTGTAAGATATTGAAAGGGGAGAAGTTCTGTTTTTATTGCATATATCGACGTTTCAGCCGGAGTAGAGCGGTTTTACGTGTGCATCTTCCATTGGTAATATTAACGGAAATTCAGGAACCTTAAATACTCAATTTTCAATCAACTATTTGTTTCTCGTTAAAATACTGTGTAAGATATTGAAAGGGGAGAAGTTCTGTTTTTATTGCATATATCGACGTTTCAGCTGGATTAGAGCGGTTTTACGTGTACATCTTCCATTGGTAATATAAACGGAAAATCAGGAACATTTTAGTTAATTCTAATGAAAACACATCGATTTTTATAATTTGTATTGGAAACAACATTTTAATATGTCGTTTCTGGGATGTTAGTAATACGAAACCTTGCCTTATAATTTGAAGTTAAAATACTCAAATTTGGTAATATAGTGAATTTTTTCACGTTTTTCATGTAGTGTGATTTTACGTAAATATATTCGTTTTTACCAATATTTCGATACTACTTCATGTTTTCTCACGATATATGATTTGGCCTTCAAATCTCAGAATTTCGCATAATATTGCATTTTTTGGCAAGTTTTCTTGCATTTTGTTTTGTACTAAAAATCATCGAATTTAGCAATATTTTGACGTTTATCCTTTTCCTTTATCCTTATGTGATTTAAACAAAATATCATCGAATTAGGCAATATTTTGCCGTTTTTCACGTTTTTGTGAATTTTCAGTTTATTGTTATTAATTCCTTATATATACGATAAAAATGATGCAAACATATAAATGGTTAGAAATTAACCTTAAATACCTAATTTTCAATCAACTATTTGTTTCTCGTTAAAATACTGTGTAAGATATTGAAAGGGGAGATGTTCAGTTTTTATTGCATATATCGACGTTTCAGCCGGAGTAGAGCGGGGTTTAAGTGTACATCTTCCATTGGTAATATAAACGGAAAATCAGGAACCTTAAATACTTAATTTTCAATCAACTATTTGTTTCTCGTTAAAATACTGTGTATTATATTGAAAGTGGAGAAGTTCTGTTTTTATTGCATATATCGACGTTTCAGCTGGATTAGAGCGGTTTTACGTGTACATCTTCCATTGGTAATATAAACGGAAAATCAGGAACATTTTAGTTAATTCTAATGAAAACACATCGATTTTTATCATTTGTACTGGAACCAACATTTTAATATGTCTTTTCTAGGAACTAAATGATACGAAACCTCGCTTTATAATTTGAAGTTAAAATCCTCAAATTTGGTAATATAGTGACTTTTTTCACGTTTTTCATGTAGTGTGATTTTACGTAATATATTCGTTTTTACTAATATTTCGATACTACTTCATGTTTTCTCACGATATATGATTTGGCCTTCAAATCTCAGAATTTCGCATAATATTGCATTTTTTGGCAAGTTTTCTTGCATTTTGTTTTGTACTAAAAATCATCGAATTTAGCAATATTTTGACGTTTATCATCCCCCTTTTCCTTTATGTGATTTAAACAAAATATGATGGAATTAGGCAATATTTTGCAGTTTTTCCACGTTTTTGTGAATTTTCAGTTTATTGTTATTGATTTATTATATATACGATAAAAATGATGCAAACACATAATTGGTTAGAAATTAACCTTAAATACTTAATTTTCAATCAACTATTTGTTTCTCGTTAAAATACTGTGTAAGATATTGAAAGGGGAGAAGTTCTGTTTTTATTGCATATATCGACGTTTCAGCTGGATTAGAGCGGTTTTACGTGTACATCTTCCATTGGTAATATAAACGGAAAATCAGGAACATTTTAGTTAATTCTAATGAAATACATCGATTTTTATCATTTGTAATGGAAACAACATTTTAATATGTCTTTTTTGGGATGTTAGTAATACGAAACCTCGCCTTTTAATTTGAAGTTAAAATACTCAAATTTGGTAATATTGTGACTTTTTTCACGTTTTTCATGTAGTGTGATTTTACGTAAATATATTCGTTTTACCAATATTTCGATACTACTTCATGTTTTCTCACGATATATGATTTGGCCTTCAAATCTCAGAATTTCGCATAATATTGCATTTTTTGGCAAGTTTTCTTGCATTTTGTTTTGTACTAAAAATCATCGAATTATCAATATTTTGACGTTTATCCTTTTCCTTTTCCCTTATGTGATTTAAACAAAATATCATCGAATTAGGCAATATTTTGCCGTTTTTCACGTTTTTGTGAATTTTCAGTTTATTGTTATTAATTCCTTATATATACGATAAAAATGATGCAAACATATAATTGGTTAGAAATTAACCTTAAATACCTAATTTTCAATCAACTATATGTTTCTCGTTAAAATACTGTGTAAGATATTGAAAGGGGAGATGTTCTGTTTTTATTGCATATATCGACGTTTCAGCCGGAGTAGAGCGGGGTTTAAGTGTACATCTTCCATTGGTAATATAAACGGAAAATCAGGAACCTTAAATACTTAATTTTCAATCAACTATTTGTTTCTCGTTAAAATACTGTGTATTATATTGAAAGGGGAGAAGTTCTGTTTTTATTGCATATATCGACGTTTCAGCTGGATTAGAGCGGTTTTACGTGTACATCTTCCATTGGTAATATAAACTGAAAATCAGGAACATTTTAGTTAATTCTAATGAAAACACATCGATTTTTATCATTTGTACTGGAACCAACATTTTCATATGTCTTTTCTAGGAACTAAATGATACGGAACCTCGCTTTATAATTTGAAGTTAAAATCCTCAAATTTGGTAATATAGTGACTTTTTTCACGTTTTTCATGTAGTGTGATTTTACGTAAATATATTCGTTTTTACTAATATTTCGATACTACTTCATGTTTTCTCACGATATATGATTTGGCCTTCAAATCTCAGAATTTCGCATAATATTGCATTTTTTGGCAAGTTTTCTTGCATTTTGTTTTGTACTAAAAATCATCGAATTTAGCAATATTTTGACGTTTATCATCCCCCTTTTCCTTTATGTGATTTAAACAAAATATGATGGAATTAGGCAATATTTTGCAGTTTTTCCACGTTTTTGTGAATTTTCAGTTTATTGTTATTGATTTATTATATATACGATAAAAATGATGCAAACACATAATTGGTTAGAAATTAACCTTAAATACTTAATTTTCAATCAACTATTTGTTTCTCGTTAAAATACTGTGTAAGATATTGAAAGGGGAGAAGTTCTGTTTTTATTGCATATATCGACGTTTCAGCCGGAGTAGAGCGGTTTTACATGTGCATCTTCCATTGGTAATATTAACGGAAAATCAGGAACCTTAAATACTCAATTTTCAATCAACTATTTGTTTCTCGTTAAAATACTGTGTAAGATATTGAAAGGGGAGAAGTTCTGTTTTTATTGCATATATCGACGTTTCAGCTGGATTAGAGCGGTTTTACGTGTACATCGTTTTACGTATTGGTAATATAAACGGAAAATCAGGAACATTTTAGTTAATTCTAATGAAAACACATCGATTTTTATCATTTGTACTGGAACCAACATTTTAATATGTCTTTTCTAGGATCTAAATGATTCGAAACCTCGCTTTATAATTTGAAGTTAAAATCCTCAAATTTGGTAATATAGTGACTTTTTTCACGTTTTTCATGTAGTGTGATTTTACGTAAATATATTCGTTTATACCAATATTTCGATACTACTTAATGTTTTCTCACGATATGTGATTTAGCTTTGAAATCTACAGAATTTCGCATAATATTACATTTTTTAGCTAGTTTTCCTGCATTTGGTTTGTATAAAAAATCATCGAATTTAGCAATATTTTGTCGTTCATCATCCCCCTTTTCCCCTTTGTGATTTAAACAAAATATCATCGAATTAGGCAATATTTTGCCGTTATTTCACGTTTCTGTAAATTTTCAGTTTATTGTTATTAATTCAATATATATACCATAAAAATGATGCAAACACATAATTGTTTAGAAATTATCCATAAATACTTTATTTTCAACCAACTATTTGTTTCTCGTTAAGATACTGTGTAAGATATTTAAAAGGGGAAAAGTTCTGTTTTTATTGCATATATCGACGTTTCAGCCGGATTAGAGCGGTTTTACTTGTACATCTTCCATTGGTTATATAAACATAAAATCAGGAACATTTTAGTAAATTCTAATGAAAACACATTGATTTTTATCATTTGTATTGGAAACAACATTTTTATATGTCTTTTCTGGGATCTAAGTAATACGAAACCTCGCCATATAATTTGAAGTTAAACTCCTCAAATTTGATAATATAGTGACTTTTTTCACGTTTTTCATGTAGTGTGATTTTACGTAAATATATTCGTTTTAACTAATATTTCGATACTACTTCATGTTTTCTCACGATATATGATTTGGCCTTCAAATCTCAGAATTTCGCATAATATTGCATTTTTTGGCAAGTTTTCTTGCATTTTGTTTTGTACTAAAAATCATCGAATTTAGCAATATTTTGACGTTTATCATCCCCCTTTTCCTTTATGTGATTTAAACAAAATATGAAGGAATTAGGCAATATTTTGCAGTTTTTCCACGTTTTTGTGAATTTTCAGTTTATTGTTATTGATTTATTATATATACGATAAAAATGATGCAAACACATAATTGGATAGAAATTAACCTTAAATACTTAATTTTCAATCAACTATTTGTTTCTCGTTAAAATACTGTGTAAGATATTGAAAGGGGAGAAGTTCTGTTTTTATTGCATATATCGACGTTTCAGCCGGAGTAGAGCGGTTTTACGTG
The DNA here is from genome assembly GCF_040958095.1 of Procambarus clarkii. Taxonomy (NCBI): domain Eukaryota; kingdom Metazoa; phylum Arthropoda; class Malacostraca; order Decapoda; family Cambaridae; genus Procambarus; species Procambarus clarkii. The sequence continues at coordinate 73,119 of NW_027189791.1, read as the reverse complement.
TGCATCTTCCATTGGTAATATTAACGGAAAATCAGGAACCTTAAATACTCAATTTTCAATCAACTATTTGTTTCTCGTTAAAATACTGTGTAAGATATTGAAAGGGGAGAAGTTCTGTTTTTATTGCATATATCGACGTTTCAGCTGGATTAGACCGGTTTTACGTGTACATCTTCCATTGGTAATATAAACGGAAAATCAGGAACATTTTAGTTAATTCTAATGAAAACACATCGATTTTTATCATTTGTATTGGAAACAACATTTTAATATGTCTTTTTTGGGATATTAGTAATACGAAACCTCGCCTTATAATTTGAAGTTAAAATACTCAAATTTGGTAATATAGTGACTTTTTTCACGTTTTTCATGTAGTGTGATTTTACGTAAATATATTCGTTTTTACCAATATTTCGATACTACTTCATGTTTTCTCACGATATATGATTTGGCCTTCAAATCTCAGAATTTCGCATAATATTGCATTTTTTAGGCAAGTTTTCTTGCATTTTGTTTTGTACTAAAAATCATCGAATTTAGCAATATTTTGACGTTTATCCTTTTCCTTTTCGCTTATGTGATTTAAACAAAATATCATCGAATTAGGCAATATTTTGCCGTTTTTCACGTTTTTGTTAATTTTCAGTTTATTGTTATTAATTCCTTATATATACGATAAAAATGATGCAAACATATAATTGGTTAGAAATTAACCTTAAATACCTAATTTTCAATCAACTATTTGTTTCTCGTTAAAATACTGTGTAAGATATTGAAAGGGGAGATGTTCTGTTTTTATTGCATATATCGACGTTTCAGCCGGAGTAGAGCGGGGTTTAAGTGTACATCTTCCATTGGTAATATAAACGGAAAATCAGGAACCTTAAATACTTAATTTTCAAACAACTATTTGTTTCTCGTTAAAATACTGTGAACACATAATTGGTTAGAAATTAACCTTAAATACTTAATTTTCAATCAACTATTTGTTTCTCGTTAAAATACTGTGTAAGATATTGAAAGGGGAGAAGTTCTGTTTTTATTGCATATATCGACGTTTCAGCCGGAGTAGAGCGGTTTTACGTGTGCATCTTCCATTGGTAATATTAACGGAAAATCAGGAACCTTAAATACTCAATTTTCAATCAACTATTTGTTTCTCGTTAAAATACTGTGTAAGATATTGAAAGGGGAGAAGTTCTGTTTTTATTGCATATACCGACGTTTCAGCTGGATTAGAGCGGTTTTACGTGTACATCTTCCATTGGTAATATAAACGGAAAATCAGGAACATTTTAGTTAATTCTAATGAAAACACATCGATTTTTATCATTTGTACTGGAACCAACATTTTAATATGTCTTTTCTAGGATCTAAATGATACGAAACCTCGCTTTATAATTTGAAGTTAAAATCCTCAAATTTGGTAATATAGTGACTTTTTTCACGTTTTTCATGTAGTGTGATTTTACGTAAATATATTCGTTTATACCAATATTTCGATACTACTTAATGTTTTCTCACGATATGTGATTTAGCTTTGACATCTCAGAATTTCGCATAATATTACATTTTTTAGCTAGTTTTCCTGCATTTGGTTTGTATAAAAAATCATCGAATTTAGCAATATTTTGTTGTTCATCATCCCCCTTTTCCCTTCTGTGATTTAAACAAAATATCATCGAATTAGGCAATATTTTGCCGTTATTTCACGTTTCTGTAAATTTTCAGTTTATTGTTATTAATTCAATATATATACCATAAAAATGATGCAAACACATAATTGGTTAGAAATTATCCATAAATACTTTATTTTCAACCAACTATTTGTTTCTCGTTAAGATACTGTGTAAGATATTTAAAAGGGGAAAAGTTCTGTTTTTATTGCATATATCGACGTTTCAGCCGGATTAGAGCGGTTTTACTTGTACATCTTCCATTGGTTATATAAACATAAAATCAGGAACATTTTAGTAAATTCTAATGAAAACACATTGATTTTTATCATTTGTATTGGAAACAACATTTTAATATGTCTTTTCTGGGATCTAAGTAATACGAAACCTCGCCATATAATTTGAAGTTAAACTCCTCAAATTTGATAATATAGTGACTTTTTTCACGTTTTTCATGTAGTGTGATTTTACGTAAATATATTCGTTTTAACTAATATTTCGATACTACTTCATGTTTTCTCACGATATATGATTTGGCCTTCAAATCTCAGAATTTCGCATAATATTGCATTTTTTGGCAAGTTTTCTTGCATTTTGTTTTGTACTAAAAATCATCGAATTTAGCAATATTTTGACGTTTATCATCCCCCTTTTCCTTTATGTGATTTAAACAAAATATGAAGGAATTAGGCAATATTTTGCAGTTTTTCCACGTTTTTGTGAATTTTCAGTTTATTGTTATTGATTTATTATATATACGATAAAAAAGATGCAAACACATAATTGGTTAGAAATTAACCTTAAATACTTAATTTTCAATCAACTATTTGTTTCTCGTTAATATACTGTGTAAGATATTGAAAGGGGAGAAGTTCTGTTTTTATTGCATATATCGACGTTTCAGCCGGAGTAGAGCGGTTTTACGTGTGCATCTTCCATTGGTAATATTAACGGAAAATCAGGAACCTTAAATACTCAATTTTCAATCAACTATTTGTTTCTCGTTAAAATACTGTGTAAGATATTGAAAGGGGAGAAGTTCTGTTTTTATTGCATATATCGACGTTTCAGCTGGATTAGAGCGGTTTTACGTGTACATCTTCCATTGGTAATATAAACGGAAAATCAGGAACATTTTAGTTAATTCTAATGAAAACACATCGATTTTTATCATTTGTATTGGAAACAACATTTTAATATGTCTTTTTTGGGATATTAGTAATACGAAACCTCGCCTTATAATTTGAAGTTAAAATACTCAAATTTGGTAATATAGTGACTTTTTTCACGTTTTTCATGTAGTGTGATTTTACGTAAATATATTCGTTTTTACCAATATTTCGATACTACTTCATGTTTTCTCACGATATATGATTTGGCCTTCAAATCTCAGAATTTCGCATAATATTGCATTTTTTGGCAAGTTTTCTTGCATTTTGTTTTGTACTAAAAATCATCGAATTTAGCAATATTTTGACGTTTATCATCCCCCTTTTCCTTTATGTGATTTAAACAAAATATGAAGGAATTAGGCAATATTTTGCAGTTTTTCCACGTTTTTGTGAATTTTCAGTTTATTGTTATTGATTTATTATATATACGATAAAAAAGATGCAAACACATAATTGGTTAGAAATTAACCTTAAATACTTAATTTTCAATCAACTATTTGTTTCTCGTTAAAATACTGTGTAAGATATTGAAAGGAGAGAAGTTCTGTTTTTATTGCATATATCGACGTTTCAGCCGGAGTAGAGCGGTTTTACGTGTGCATCTTCCATTGGTAATATTAACGGAAAATCAGGAACCTTAAATACTCAATTTTCAATCAACTATTTGTTTCTCGTTAAAATACTGTGTAAGATATTGAAAGGGGAGAAGTTCTGTTTTTATTGCATATATCGACGTTTCAGCTGGATTAGAGCGGTTTTACGTGTACATCTTCCATTGGTAATATAAACGGAAAATCAGGAACATTTTAGTTAATTCTAATGAAATACATCGATTTTTATCATTTGTATTGGAAACAACATTTTAATATGTCTTTTTTGGGATGTTAGTAATACGAAACCTCGCCTTTTAATTTGAAGTTAAAATACTCAAATTTGGTAATATTGTGACTTTTTTCACGTTTTTCATGTAGTGTGATTTTACGTAAATATATTCGTTTTACCAATATTTCGATACTACTTTATGTTTTCTCACGATATATGATTTGGCCTTCAAATCTCAGAATTTCGCATAATATTGCATTTTTTGGCAAGTTTTCTTGCATTTTGTTTTGTACTAAAAATCATCGAATTATCAATATTTTGACGTTTATCCTTATCTTTTCCCTTATGTGATTTAAACAAAATATCATCGAATTAGGCAATATTTTGCCGTTTTTCACGTTTTTGTGAATTTTCAGTTTATTGTTATTAATTCCTTATATATACGATAAAAATGATGCAAACATATAATTGGTTAGAAATTAACCTTAAATACCAAATTTTCAATCAACTATATGTTTCTCGTTAAAATACTGTGTAAGATATTGAAAGGGGAGATGTTCTGTTTTTATTGCATATATCGACGTTTCAGCCGGAGTAGAGCGGGGTTTAAGTGTACATCTTCCATTGGTAATATAAACGGAAAATCAGGAACCTTAAATACTTAATTTTCAATCAACTATTTGTTTCTCGTTAAAATACTGTGTATTATATTGAAAGGGGAGAAGTTCTGTTTTTATTGCATATATCGACGTTTCAGCTGGATTAGAGCGGTTTTACGTGTACATCTTCCATTGGTAATATAAACTGAAAATCAGGAACATTTTAGTTAATTCTAATGAAAACACATCGATTTTTATCATTTGTACTGGAACCAACATTTTAATATGTCTTTTCTAGGAACTAAATGATACGGAACCTCGCTTTATAATTTGAAGTTAAAATCCTCAAATTTGGTAATATAGTGATTTTTTCACGTTTTTCATGTAGTGTGATTTTACGTAAATATATTCGTTTTTACTAATATTTCCATACTACTTCATGTTTTCTCACGATATATGATTTGGCCTTCAAATCTCAGAATTTCGCATAATATTGCATTTTTTGGCAAGTTTTCTTGCATTTTGTTTTGTACTAAAAATCATCGAATTTAGCAATATTTTGACGTTTATCATCCCCCTTTTCCTTTATGTGATTTAAACAAAATATGATGGAATTAGGCAATATTTTGCAGTTTTTCCACGTTTTTGTGAATTTTCAGTTTATTGTTATTGATTTATTATATATACGATAAAAATGATGCAAACACATAATTGGTTAGAAATTAACCTTAAATACTTAATTTTCAATCAACTATTTGTTTCTCGTTAAAATACTGTGTAAGATATTGAAAGGGGAGAAGTTATGTTTTTATTGCATATATCGACGTTTCAGCCGGAGTAGAGCGGTTTTACATGTGCATCTTCCATTGGTAATATTAACGGAAAATCAGGAACCTTAAATACTCAATTTTCAATCAACTATTTGTTTCTCGTTAAAATACTGTGTAAGATATTGAAAGGGGAGAAGTTCTGTTTTTATTGCATATATCGACGTTGCAGCTGGATTAGAGCGGTTTTACGTGTACATCTTCCATTGGTAATATAAACGGAAAATCAGGAACATTTTAGTTAATTCTAATGAAAACACATCGATTTTTATCATTTGTACTGGAACCAACATTTTAATATGTCTTTTCTAGGATCTAAATGATACGAAACCTCGCTTTATAATTTGAAGTTAAAATCCTCAAATTTGGTAATATATTGACTTTTTTCACGTTTTTCATGTAGTGTGATTTTACGTAAATATATTCGTTTATACCAATATTTCGATACTACTTAATGTTTTCTCACGATATGTGATTTAGCTTTGAAATCTCAGAATTTCGCATAATATTACATTTTTTAGCTAGTTTTCCTGCATTTGGTTTGTATAAAAAATCATCGAATTTAGCAATATTTTGTCGTTCATCATCCCCCTTTTCCCTTATGTGATTTAAACAAAATATCATCGAATTAGGCAATATTTTGCCGTTATTTCACGTTTCTGTAAATTTTCAGTTTATTGTTATTAATTCAATATATATACCATAAAAATGATGCAAACACATAATTGTTTAGAAATTATCCATAAATACTTTATTTTCAACCAACTATTTGTTTCTCGTTAAGATACTGTGTAAGATATTTAAAAGGGGAAAAGTTCTGTTTTTATTGCATATATCGACGTTTCAGCCGGATTAGAGCGGTTTTACTTGTACATCTTCCATTGGTTATATAAACATAAAATCAGGAACATTTTAGTAAATTCTAATGAAAACACATTGATTTTTATCATTTGTATTGGAAACAACATTTTAATATGTCTTTTCTGGGATCTAAGTAATACGAAACCTCGCCATATAATTTGAAGTTAAACTCCTCAAATTTGATAATATAGTGACTTTTTTCACGTTTTTCATGTAGTGTGATTTTACGTAAATATATTCGTTTTAACTAATATTTCGATACTACTTCATGTTTTCTCACGATATATGATTTGGCCTTCAAATCTCAGAATTTCGCATAATATTGCATTTTTTGGCAAGTTTTCTTGCATTTTGTTTTGTACTAAAAATCATCGAATTTAGCAATATTTTGACGTTTATCATCCCCCTTTTCCTTTATGTGATTTAAACAAAATATGAAGGAATTAGGCAATATTTTGCAGTTTTTCCACGTTTTTGTGAATTTTCAGTTTATTGTTATTGATTTATTATATATACGATAAAAATGATGCAAACACATAATTGGTTAGAAATTAACCTTAAATACTTAATTTTCAATCAACTATTTGTTTCTCGTTAAAATACTGTGTAAGATATTGAAAGGGGAGAAGTTCTGTTTTTATTGCATATATCGACGTTTCAGCCGGAGTAGAGCGGTTTTACGTGTGCATCTTCCATTGGTAATATTAACGGAAAATCAGGAACCTTAAATACTCAATTTTCAATCAACTATTTGTTTCTCGTTAAAATACTGTGTAAGATATTGAAAGGGGAGAAGTTCTGTTTTTATTGCATATATCGACGCTGCAGCTGGATTAGAGCGGTTTTACGTGTACATCTTCCATTGGTAATATAAACGGAAAATCAGGAACATTTTAGTTAATTCTAATGAAAACACATCGATTTTTATCATTTGTATTGGAAACAACATTTTAATATGTCTTTTTTGGGATATTAGTAATACGAAACCTCGCCTTATAATTTGAAGTTAAAATACTCAAATTTGGTAATATAGTGACTTTTTTCACGTTTTTCATGTAGTGTGATTTTACGTAAATATATTCGTTTTTACTAATATTTCGATACTACTTCATGTTTTCTCACGATATATGATTTGGCCTTCAAATCTCAGAATTTCGCATAATATTGCATTTTTTGGCAAGTTTTCTTGCATTTTGTTTTGTACTAAAAATCATCGAATTTAGCAATATTTTGACGTTTTTCCTTTTCCTTTTCGCTTATGTGATTTAAACAAAATATCATCGAATTAGGCAATATTTTGCCGTTTTTCACGTTTTTGTTAATTTTCAGTTTATTGTTATTAATTCCTTATATATACGATAAAAATGATGCAAACATATAATTGGTTAGAAATTAACCTTAAATACCTAATTTTCAATCAACTATTTGTTTCTCGTTAAAATACTGTGTAAGATATTGAAAGGGGAGATGTTCTGTTTTTATTGCATATATCGACGTTTCAGCCGGAGTAGAGCGGGGTTTAAGTGTACATCTTCCATTGGTAATATAAACGGAAAATCAGGAACCTTAAATACTTAATTTTCAAACAACTATTTGTTTCTCGTTAAAATACTGTGTATTATATTGAAAGTGGAGAAGTTCTGTTTTTATTGCATATATCGACGTTTCAGCTGGATTAGAGCGGTTTTACGTGTACATCTTCTATTGGTAATATAAACGGAAAATCAGGAACATTTTAGTTAATTCTAATGAAAACACATCGATTTTTATCATTTGTACTGGAACCAACATTTTAATATGTCTTTTCTAGGAACTAAATGATACGAAACCTCGCTTTATAATTTGAAGATAAAATCCTCAAATTTGGTAATATAGTGACTTTTTTCACGTTTTTCGTGTAGTGTGATTTTACGTAAATATATTCGTTTATACCAATATTTCGATACTACTTAATGTTTTCTCACGATATATGATTTAGCTTTGAAATCTCAGAATTTCGCATAATATTACATTTTTTAGCTAGTTTTCCTGCATTTGGTTTGTATAAAAAATCATCGAATTTAGCAATATTTTGTCGTTCATCATCCCCCTTTTCCCTTATGTGATTTAAACAAAATATCATCGAATTGGGCAATATTTTGCCGTTATTTCACGTTTCTGTAAATTTTCTGTTTATTGTTATTAATTCAATATATATACCATAAAAATGATGCAAACACATAATTGGTTAGAAATTATCCATAAATACTTTATTTTCAACCACTATTTGCTTCTCGTTAAGATACTGTGTAAGATATTTAAAAGGGGAAAAGTTCTGTTTTTATTGCATATATCGACGTTTCAGCCGGATTAGAGCGGTTTTACGTGTACATCTTCCATTGGTTATATAAACATAAAATCAGGAACATTTTAGTAAATTCTAATGAAAACACATTGATTTTTATCATTTGTATTGGAAACAACATTTTAATATGTCTTTTCTGGGATCTAAGTAATACGAAACCTCGCCATATAATTTGAAATTAAACTCCTCAAATTTTGTAATATAGTGACTTTTTTCACGTTTTTCATGTAGTGTGATTTTACGTAAATATATTCGTTTTAACTAACATTTCGATACTACTTCATGTTTTCTCACGATATATGATTTGGCCTTCAAATCTCAGAATTTCGCATAATATTGCATTTTTTGGCAAGTTTTCATGCATTTGGTTTTGTACTAAAAATCATCGAATTTAGCAATATTTTGACGTTTATCATCCCCCTTTTCCTTTATGTGATTTAAACAAAATATGAAGGAATTAGGCAATATTTTGCAGTTTTTCCACGTTTTTGTGAATTTTCAGTTTATTGTTATTGATTTATTATATATACGATAAAAATGATGCAAACACATAATTGGATAGAAATTAACCTTAAATACTTAATTTTCAATCAACTATTTGTTTCTCGTTAAAATACTGTGTAAGATATTGAAAGGGGAGAAGTTCTGTTTTTATTGCATATATCGACGTTTCAGCCGGAGTAGAGCGGTTTTACGTGTGCATCTTCCATTGGTAATATTAACGGAAAATCAGGAACCTTAAATACTCAATTTTCAATCAACTATTTGTTTCTCGTTAAAATACTGTGTAAGATATTGAAAGGGGAGAAGTTCTGTTTTTATTGCATATATCGACGTTTCAGCTGGATTAGACCGGTTTTACGTGTACATCTTCCATTGGTAATATAAACGGAAAATCAGGAACATTTTAGTTAATTCTAATGAAAACACATCGATTTTTATCATTTGTATTGGAAACAACATTTTAATATGTCTTTTTTGGGATATTAGTAATACGAAACCTCGCCTTATAATTTGAAGTTAAAATACTCAAATTTGGTAATATAGTGACTTTTTTCACGTTTTTCATGTAGTGTGATTTTACGTAAATATATTCGTTTTTACCAATATTTCGATACTACTTCATGTTTTCTCACGATATATGATTTGGCCTTCAAATCTCAGAATTTCGCATAATATTGCATTTTTTAGCAAGTTTTCTTGCATTTTGTTTTGTACTAAAAATCATCGAATTTAGCAATATTTTGACGTTTATCCTTTTCCTTTTCGCTTATGTGATTTAAACAAAATATCATCGAATTAGGCAATATTTTGCCGTTTTTCACGTTTTTGTTAATTTTCAGTTTATTGTTATTAATTCCTTATATATACGATAAAAATGATGCAAACATATAATTGGTTAGAAATTAACCTTAAATACCTAATTTTCAATCAACTATTTGTTTCTCGTTAAAATACTGTGTAAGATATTGAAAGGGGAGATGTTCTGTTTTTATTGCATATATCGACGTTTCAGCCGGAGTAGAGCGGGGTTTAAGTGTACATCTTCCATTGGTAATATAAACGGAAAATCAGGAACCTTAAATACTTAATTTTCAAACAACTATTTGTTTCTCGTTAAAATACTGTGAACACATAATTGGTTAGAAATTAACCTTAAATACTTAATTTTCAATCAACTATTTGTTTCTCGTTAAAATACTGTGTAAGATATTGAAAGGGGAGAAGTTCTGTTTTTATTGCATATATCGACGTTTCAGCCGGAGTAGAGCGGTTTTACGTGTGCATCTTCCATTGGTAATATTAACGGAAAATCAGGAACCTTAAATACTCAATTTTCAATCAACTATTTGTTTCTCGTTAAAATACTGTGTAAGATATTGAAAGGGGAGAAGTTCTGTTTTTATTGCATATACCGACGTTTCAGCTGGATTAGAGCGGTTTTACGTGTACATCTTCCATTGGTAATATAAACGGAAAATCAGGAACATTTTAGTTAATTCTAATGAAAACACATCGATTTTTATCATTTGTACTGGAACCAACATTTTAATATGTCTTTTCTAGGATCTAAATGATACGAAACCTCGCTTTATAATTTGAAGTTAAAATCCTCAAATTTGGTAATATAGTGACTTTTTTCACGTTTTTCATGTAGTGTGATTTTACGTAAATATATTCGTTTATACCAATATTTCGATACTACTTAATGTTTTCTCACGATATGTGATTTAGCTTTGACATCTCAGAATTTCGCATAATATTACATTTTTTAGCTAGTTTTCCTGCATTTGGTTTGTATAAAAAATCATCGAATTTAGCAATATTTTGTTGTTCATCATCCCCCTTTTCCCTTCTGTGATTTAAACAAAATATCATCGAATTAGGCAATATTTTGCCGTTATTTCACGTTTCTGTAAATTTTCAGTTTATTGTTATTAATTCAATATATATACCATAAAAATGATGCAAACACATAATTGGTTAGAAATTATCCATAAATACTTTATTTTCAACCAACTATTTGTTTCTCGTTAAGATACTGTGTAAGATATTTAAAAGGGGAAAAGTTCTGTTTTTATTGCATATATCGACGTTTCAGCCGGATTAGAGCGGTTTTACTTGTACATCTTCCATTGGTTATATAAACATAAAATCAGGAACATTTTAGTAAATTCTAATGAAAACACATTGATTTTTATCATTTGTATTGGAAACAACATTTTAATATGTCTTTTCTGGGATCTAAGTAATACGAAACCTCGCCATATAATTTGAAGTTAAACTCCTCAAATTTGATAATATAGTGACTTTTTTCACGTTTTTCATGTAGTGTGATTTTACGTAAATATATTCGTTTTAACTAATATTTCGATACTACTTCATGTTTTCTCACGATATATGATTTGGCCTTCAAATCTCAGAATTTCGCATAATATTGCATTTTTTGGCAAGTTTTCTTGCATTTTGTTTTGTACTAAAAATCATCGAATTTAGCAATATTTTGACGTTTATCATCCCCCTTTTCCTTTATGTGATTTAAACAAAATATGAAGGAATTAGGCAATATTTTGCAGTTTTTCCACGTTTTTGTGAATTTTCAGTTTATTGTTATTGATTTATTATATATACGATAAAAAAGATGCAAACACATAATTGGTTAGAAATTAACCTTAAATACTTAATTTTCAATCAACTATTTGTTTCTCGTTAATATACTGTGTAAGATATTGAAAGGGGAGAAGTTCTGTTTTTATTGCATATATCGACGTTTCAGCCGGAGTAGAGCGGTTTTACGTGTGCATCTTCCATTGGTAATATTAACGGAAAATCAGGAACCTTAAATACTCAATTTTCAATCAACTATTTGTTTCTCGTTAAAATACTGTGTAAGATATTGAAAGGGGAGAAGTTCTGTTTTTATTGCATATATCGACGTTTCAGCTGGATTAGAGCGGTTTTACGTGTACATCTTCCATTGGTAATATAAACGGAAAATCAGGAACATTTTAGTTAATTCTAATGAAAACACATCGATTTTTATCATTTGTATTGGAAACAACATTTTAATATGTCTTTTTTGGGATATTAGTAATACGAAACCTCGCCTTATAATTTGAAGTTAAAATACTCAAATTTGGTAATATAGTGACTTTTTTCACGTTTTTCATGTAGTGTGATTTTACGTAAATATATTCGTTTTTACCAATATTTCGATACTACTTCATGTTTTCTCACGATATATGATTTGGCCTTCAAATCTCAGAATTTCGCATAATATTGCATTTTTTGGCAAGTTTTCTTGCATTTTGTTTTGTACTAAAAATCATCGAATTTAGCAATATTTTGACGTTTATCATCCCCCTTTTCCTTTATGTGATTTAAACAAAATATGAAGGAATTAGGCAATATTTTGCAGTTTTTCCACGTTTTTGTGAATTTTCAGTTTATTGTTATTGATTTATTATATATACGATAAAAAAGATGCAAACACATAATTGGTTAGAAATTAACCTTAAATACTTAATTTTCAATCAACTATTTGTTTCTCGTTAAAATACTGTGTAAGATATTGAAAGGAGAGAAGTTCTGTTTTTATTGCATATATCGACGTTTCAGCCGGAGTAGAGCGGTTTTACGTGTGCATCTTCCATTGGTAATATTAACGGAAAATCAGGAACCTTAAATACTCAATTTTCAATCAACTATTTGTTTCTCGTTAAAATACTGTGTAAGATATTGAAAGGGGAGAAGTTCTGTTTTTATTGCATATATCGACGTTTCAGCTGGATTAGAGCGGTTTTACGTGTACATCTTCCATTGGTAATATAAACGGAAAATCAGGAACATTTTAGTTAATTCTAATGAAATACATCGATTTTTATCATTTGTATTGGAAACAACATTTTAATATGTCTTTTTTGGGATGTTAGTAATACGAAACCTCGCCTTTTAATTTGAAGTTAAAATACTCAAATTTGGTAATATTGTGACTTTTTTCACGTTTTTCATGTAGTGTGATTTTACGTAAATATATTCGTTTTACCAATATTTCGATACTACTTTATGTTTTCTCACGATATATGATTTGGCCTTCAAATCTCAGAATTTCGCATAATATTGCATTTTTTGGCAAGTTTTCTTGCATTTTGTTTTGTACTAAAAATCATCGAATTATCAATATTTTGACGTTTATCCTTATCTTTTCCCTTATGTGATTTAAACAAAATATCATCGAATTAGGCAATATTTTGCCGTTTTTCACGTTTTTGTGAATTTTCAGTTTATTGTTATTAATTCCTTATATATACGATAAAAATGATGCAAACATATAATTGGTTAGAAATTAACCTTAAATACCAAATTTTCAATCAACTATATGTTTCTCGTTAAAATACTGTGTAAGATATTGAAAGGGGAGATGTTCTGTTTTTATTGCATATATCGACGTTTCAGCCGGAGTAGAGCGGGGTTTAAGTGTACATCTTCCATTGGTAATATAAACGGAAAATCAGGAACCTTAAATACTTAATTTTCAATCAACTATTTGTTTCTCGTTAAAATACTGTGTATTATATTGAAAGGGGAGAAGTTCTGTTTTTATTGCATATATCGACGTTTCAGCTGGATTAGAGCGGTTTTACGTGTACATCTTCCATTGGTAATATAAACTGAAAATCAGGAACATTTTAGTTAATTCTAATGAAAACACATCGATTTTTATCATTTGTACTGGAACCAACATTTTAATATGTCTTTTCTAGGAACTAAATGATACGGAACCTCGCTTTATAATTTGAAGTTAAAATCCTCAAATTTGGTAATATAGTGATTTTTTCACGTTTTTCATGTAGTGTGATTTTACGTAAATATATTCGTTTTTACTAATATTTCCATACTACTTCATGTTTTCTCACGATATATGATTTGGCCTTCAAATCTCAGAATTTCGCATAATATTGCATTTTTTGGCAAGTTTTCTTGCATTTTGTTTTGTACTAAAAATCATCGAATTTAGCAATATTTTGACGTTTATCATCCCCCTTTTCCTTTATGTGATTTAAACAAAATATGATGGAATTAGGCAATATTTTGCAGTTTTTCCACGTTTTTGTGAATTTTCAGTTTATTGTTATTGATTTATTATATATACGATAAAAATGATGCAAACACATAATTGGTTAGAAATTAACCTTAAATACTTAATTTTCAATCAACTATTTGTTTCTCGTTAAAATACTGTGTAAGATATTGAAAGGGGAGAAGTTATGTTTTTATTGCATATATCGACGTTTCAGCCGGAGTAGAGCGGTTTTACATGTGCATCTTCCATTGGTAATATTAACGGAAAATCAGGAACCTTAAATACTCAATTTTCAATCAACTATTTGTTTCTCGTTAAAATACTGTGTAAGATATTGAAAGGGGAGAAGTTCTGTTTTTATTGCATATATCGACGTTGCAGCTGGATTAGAGCGGTTTTACGTGTACATCTTCCATTGGTAATATAAACGGAAAATCAGGAACATTTTAGTTAATTCTAATGAAAACACATCGATTTTTATCATTTGTACTGGAACCAACATTTTAATATGTCTTTTCTAGGATCTAAATGATACGAAACCTCGCTTTATAATTTGAAGTTAAAATCCTCAAATTTGGTAATATATTGACTTTTTTCACGTTTTTCATGTAGTGTGATTTTACGTAAATATATTCGTTTATACCAATATTTCGATACTACTTAATGTTTTCTCACGATATGTGATTTAGCTTTGAAATCTCAGAATTTCGCATAATATTACATTTTTTAGCTAGTTTTCCTGCATTTGGTTTGTATAAAAAATCATCGAATTTAGCAATATTTTGTCGTTCATCATCCCCCTTTTCCCTTATGTGATTTAAACAAAATATCATCGAATTAGGCAATATTTTGCCGTTATTTCACGTTTCTGTAAATTTTCAGTTTATTGTTATTAATTCAATATATATACCATAAAAATGATGCAAACACATAATTGTTTAGAAATTATCCATAAATACTTTATTTTCAACCAACTATTTGTTTCTCGTTAAGATACTGTGTAAGATATTTAAAAGGGGAAAAGTTCTGTTTTTATTGCATATATCGACGTTTCAGCCGGATTAGAGCGGTTTTACTTGTACATCTTCCATTGGTTATATAAACATAAAATCAGGAACATTTTAGTAAATTCTAATGAAAACACATTGATTTTTATCATTTGTATTGGAAACAACATTTTAATATGTCTTTTCTGGGATCTAAGTAATACGAAACCTCGCCATATAATTTGAAGTTAAACTCCTCAAATTTGATAATATAGTGACTTTTTTCACGTTTTTCATGTAGTGTGATTTTACGTAAATATATTCGTTTTAACTAATATTTCGATACTACTTCATGTTTTCTCACGATATATGATTTGGCCTTCAAATCTCAGAATTTCGCATAATATTGCATTTTTTGGCAAGTTTTCTTGCATTTTGTTTTGTACTAAAAATCATCGAATTTAGCAATATTTTGACGTTTATCATCCCCCTTTTCCTTTATGTGATTTAAACAAAATATGAAGGAATTAGGCAATATTTTGCAGTTTTTCCACGTTTTTGTGAATTTTCAGTTTATTGTTATTGATTTATTATATATACGATAAAAATGATGCAAACACATAATTGGTTAGAAATTAACCTTAAATACTTAATTTTCAATCAACTATTTGTTTCTCGTTAAAATACTGTGTAAGATATTGAAAGGGGAGAAGTTCTGTTTTTATTGCATATATCGACGTTTCAGCCGGAGTAGAGCGGTTTTACGTGTGCATCTTCCATTGGTAATATTAACGGAAAATCAGGAACCTTAAATACTCAATTTTCAATCAACTATTTGTTTCTCGTTAAAATACTGTGTAAGATATTGAAAGGGGAGAAGTTCTGTTTTTATTGCATATATCGACGCTGCAGCTGGATTAGAGCGGTTTTACGTGTACATCTTCCATTGGTAATATAAACGGAAAATCAGGAACATTTTAGTTAATTCTAATGAAAACACATCGATTTTTATCATTTGTATTGGAAACAACATTTTAATATGTCTTTTTTGGGATATTAGTAATACGAAACCTCGCCTTATAATTTGAAGTTAAAATACTCAAATTTGGTAATATAGTGACTTTTTTCACGTTTTTCATGTAGTGTGATTTTACGTAAATATATTCGTTTTTACTAATATTTCGATACTACTTCATGTTTTCTCACGATATATGATTTGGCCTTCAAATCTCAGAATTTCGCATAATATTGCATTTTTTGGCAAGTTTTCTTGCATTTTGTTTTGTACTAAAAATCATCGAATTTAGCAATATTTTGACGTTTATCCTTTTCCTTTTCGCTTATGTGATTTAAACAAAATATCATCGAATTAGGCAATATTTTGCCGTTTTTCACGTTTTTGTTAATTTTCAGTTTATTGTTATTAATTCCTTATATATACGATAAAAATGATGCAAACATATAATTGGTTAGAAATTAACCTTAAATACCTAATTTTCAATCAACTATTTGTTTCTCGTTAAAATACTGTGTAAGATATTGAAAGGGGAGATGTTCTGTTTTTATTGCATATATCGACGTTTCAGCCGGAGTAGAGCGGGGTTTAAGTGTACATCTTCCATTGGTAATATAAACGGAAAATCAGGAACCTTAAATACTTAATTTTCAAACAACTATTTGTTTCTCGTTAAAATACTGTGTATTATATTGAAAGTGGAGAAGTTCTGTTTTTATTGCATATATCGACGTTTCAGCTGGATTAGAGCGGTTTTACGTGTACATCTTCTATTGGTAATATAAACGGAAAATCAGGAACATTTTAGTTAATTCTAATGAAAACACATCGATTTTTATCATTTGTACTGGAACCAACATTTTAATATGTCTTTTCTAGGAACTAAATGATACGAAACCTCGCTTTATAATTTGAAGATAAAATCCTCAAATTTGGTAATATAGTGACTTTTTTCACGTTTTTCGTGTAGTGTGATTTTACGTAAATATATTCGTTTATACCAATATTTCGATACTACTTAATGTTTTCTCACGATATATGATTTAGCTTTGAAATCTCAGAATTTCGCATAATATTACATTTTTTAGCTAGTTTTCCTGCATTTGGTTTGTATAAAAAATCATCGAATTTAGCAATATTTTGTCGTTCATCATCCCCCTTTTCCCTTATGTGATTTAAACAAAATATCATCGAATTGGGCAATATTTTGCCGTTATTTCACGTTTCTGTAAATTTTCTGTTTATTGTTATTAATTCAATATATATACCATAAAAATGATGCAAACACATAATTGGTTAGAAATTATCCATAAATACTTTATTTTCAACCACTATTTGCTTCTCGTTAAGATACTGTGTAAGATATTTAAAAGGGGAAAAGTTCTGTTTTTATTGCATATATCGACGTTTCAGCCGGATTAGAGCGGTTTTACGTGTACATCTTCCATTGGTTATATAAACATAAAATCAGGAACATTTTAGTAAATTCTAATGAAAACACATTGATTTTTATCATTTGTATTGGAAACAACATTTTAATATGTCTTTTCTGGGATCTAAGTAATACGAAACCTCGCCATATAATTTGAAATTAAACTCCTCAAATTTTGTAATATAGTGACTTTTTTCACGTTTTTCATGTAGTGTGATTTTACGTAAATATATTCGTTTTAACTAACATTTCGATACTACTTCATGTTTTCTCACGATATATGATTTGGCCTTCAAATCTCAGAATTTCGCATAATATTGCATTTTTTGGCAAGTTTTCATGCATTTGGTTTTGTACTAAAAATCATCGAATTTAGCAATATTTTGACGTTTATCCTTTTCCTTTTCCCTTATGTGATTTAAACAAAATATCATCGAATTAGGCAATATTTTGGCGTTTTTCACGTTTTTGTGAATTTTCAGTTTATTGTTATTAATTCCTTATATATACGATAAAAATGATGCAAACATATAATTGGTTAGAAATTAACCTTAAATACCTAATTTTCAATCAACACTTTGTTTCTCGTTAAAATACTGTGTAAGATATTGAAAGGGGAGATGTTCTGTTTTTATTGCATATATCGACGTTTCAGCCGGAGTAGAGCGGGGTTTAAGTGTACATCTTCCATTGGTAATATAAACGGAAAATCAGGAACCTTAAATACTTAATTTTCAAACAACTATTTGTTTCTCGTTAAAATACTATGAACACATAATTGGTTAGAAATTAACCTTAAATACTTAATTTTCAATCAACTATTTGTTTCTCGTTAAAATACTGTGTAAGATATTGAAAGGGAGAAGTTCTGTTTTTATTGCATATATCGACGTTTCAGCCGGAGTAGAGCGGTTTTACGTGTGCATCTTCCATTGGTAATATTAACGGAAAATCAGGAACCTTAAATACTCAATTTTCAATCAACTATTTGTTTCTCGTTAAAATACTGTGTAAGATATTGAAAGGGGAGAAGTTCTGTTTTTATTGCATATATCGACGTTTCAGCTGGATTAGAGCGGTTTTACGTGTACATCTTCCATTGGTAATATAAACGGAAAATCAGGAACATTTTAGTTAATTCTAATGAAAACACATCGATTTTTATCATTTGTACTGGAACCAACATTTTAATATGTCTTTTCTAGGATCTAAATGATACGAAACCTCGCTTTATAATTTGAAGTTAAAATCCTCAAATTTGGTAATGTAGTGACTTTTTTCACGTTTTTCATGTAGTGTGATTTTACGTAAATATATTCGTTTATACCAATATTTCGATACTACTTAATGTTTTCTCACGATATGTGATTTAGCTTTGAAATCTCAGAATTTCGCATAATATTACATTTTTTAGCTAGTTTTCCTGCATTTGGTTTGTATAAAAAATCATCGAATTTAGCAATATTTTGTCGTTCATCATCCCCCTTTTCCCTTATGTGATTTAAACAAAACATCATCGAATTAGGCAATATTTTGCCGTTATTTCACGTTTCTGTAAATTTTCAGTTTATTGTTATTAATTCAATATATATACCATAAAAATGATGCAAACACATAATTGGTTAGAAATTATCCATAAATACTTTATTTTCAACCAACTATTTGTTTCTCGTTAAGATACTGTGTAAGATATTTAAAAGGGGAAAAGTTCTGTTTTTATTGCATATATCGACGTTTCAGCCGGATTAGAGCGGTTTTACTTGTACATCTTCCATTGGTTATATAAACATAAAATCAGGAACATTTTAGTAAATTCTAATGAAAACACATTGATTTTTATCATTTGTATTGGAAACAACATTTTAATATGTCTTTTCTGGGATCTAAGTAATACGAAACCTCGCCATATAATTTGAAGTTAAACTCCTCAAATTTGATAATATAGTGACTTTTTTCACGTTTTTCATGTAGTGTGATTTTACGTAAATATATTTGTTTTAACTAATATTTCGATACTACTTCATGTTTTCTCACGATATATGATTTGGCCTTCAAATCTCAGAATTTCGCATAATATTGCATTTTTTGGCAAGTTTTCTTGCATTTTGTTTTGTACTAAAAATCATCGAATTTAGCAATATTTTGACGTTTATCATCCCCCTTTTCCTTTATGTGATATAAACAAAATATGAAGGAATTAGGCAATATTTTGCAGTTTTTCCACGTTTTTGTGAATTTTCAGTTTATTGTTATTGATTTATTATATATACGATAAAAATGATGCAAACACATAATTGGTTAGAAATTAACCTTAAATACTTAATTTTCAATCAACTATTTGTTTCTCGTTAAAATACTGTGTAAGATATTGAAAGGGGAGAAGTTCTGTTTTTATTGCATATATCGACGTTTTAGCCGGAGTAGAGCGGTTTTACGTGTGCATCTTCCATTGGTAATATTAACGGAAAATCAGGAACCTTAAATACTCAATTTTCAATCAACTATTTGTTTCTCGTTAAAATACTGTGTAAGATATTGAAAGGGGAGAAGTTCTGTTTTTATTGCATATATCGACGTTTCAGCTGGATTAGAGCGGTTTTACGTGTACATCTTCCATTGGTAATATAAACGGAAAATCAGGAACATTTTAGTTAATTCTAATGAAAACACATCGATTTTTATCATTTGTATTGGAAACAACATTTTAATATGTCTTTTTTGGGATATTAGTAATACGAAACCTCGCCTTATAATTTGAAGTTAAAATACTCAAATTTGGTAATATAGTGACTTTTTTCACGTTTTTCATGTAGTGTGATTTTACGTAAATATATTCGTTTTTACCAATATTTCGATACTACTTCATGTTTTCTCACGATATATGATTTGGCCTTCAAATCTCAGAATTTCGCATAATATTGCATTTTTTGGCAAGTTTTCTTGCATTTTGTTTTGTACTAAAAATCATCGAATTTAGCAATATTTTGACGTTTATCATCCCCCTTTTCCTTTATGTGATTTAAACAAAATATGAAGGAATTAGGCAATATTTTGCAGTTTTTCCACGTTTTTGTGAATTTTCAGTTTATTGTTATTGATTTATTATATATACGATAAAAAAGATGCAAACACATAATTGGTTAGAAATTAACCTTAAATACTTAATTTTCAATCAACTATTTGTTTCTCGTTAAAATACTGTGCAAGATATTGAAAGGAGAGAAGTTCTGTTTTTATTGCATATATCGACGTTTCAGCCGGAGTAGAGCGGTTTTACGTGTGCATCTTCCATTGGTAATATTAACGGAAAATCAGGAACCTTAAATACTCAATTTTCAATCAACTATTTGTTTCTCGTTAAAATACTGTGTAAGATATTGAAAGGGGAGAAGTTCTGTTTTTATTGCATATATCGACGTTTCAGCTGGATTAGAGCGGTTTTACGTGTACATCTTCCATTGGTAATATAAACGGAAAATCAGGAACATTTTAGTTAATTCTAATGAAATACATCGATTTTTATCATTTGTATTGGAAACAACATTTTAATATGTCTTTTTTGGGATGTTAGTAATACGAAACCTCGCCTTTTAATTTGAAGTTAAAATACTCAAATTTGGTAATATTGTGACTTTTTTCACGTTTTTCATGTAGTGTGATTTTACGTAAATATATTCGTTTTACCAATATTTCGATACTACTTCATGTTTTCTCACGATATATGATTTGGCCTTCAAATCTCAGAATTTCGCATAATATTGCATTTTTTGGCAAGTTTTCTTGCATTTTGTTTTGTACTAAAAATCATCGAATTATCAATATTTTGACGTTTATCCTTATCTTTTCCCTTATGTGATTTAAACAAAATATCATCGAATTAGGCAATATTTTGCCGTTTTTCACGTTTTTGTGAATTTTCAGTTTATTGTTATTAATTCCTTATATATACGATAAAAATGATGCAAACATATAATTGGTTAGAAATTAACCTTAAATACCAAATTTTCAATCAACTATATGTTTCTCGTTAAAATACTGTGTAAGATATTGAAAGGGGAGATGTTCTGTTTTTATTGCATATATCGACGTTTCAGCCGGAGTAGAGCGGGGTTTAAGTGTACATCTTCCATTGGTAATATAAACGGAAAATCAGGAACCTTAAATACTTAATTTTCAATCAACTATTTGTTTCTCGTTAAAATACTGTGTATTATATTGAAAGGGGAGAAGTTCTGTTTTTATTGCATATATCGACGTTTCAGCTGGATTAGAGCGGTTTTACGTGTACATCTTCCATTGGTAATATAAACTGAAAATCAGGAACATTTTAGTTAATTCTAATGAAAACACATCGATTTTTATCATTTGTACTGGAACCAACATTTTAATATGTCTTTTCTAGGAACTAAATGATACGGAACCTCGCTTTATAATTTGAAGTTAAAATCCTCAAATTTGGTAATATTGTGATTTTTTCACGTTTTTCATGTAGTGTGATTTTACGTAAATATATTCGTTTTTACTAATATTTCCATACTACTTCATGTTTTCTCACGATATATGATTTGGCCTTCAAATCTCAGAATTTCGCATAATATTGCATTTTTTGGCAAGTTTTCTTGCATTTTGTTTTGTACTAAAAATCATCGAATTTAGCAATATTTTGACGTTTATCATCCCCCTTTTCCTTTATGTGATTTAAACAAAATATGATGGAATTAGGCAATATTTTGCAGTTTTTCCACGTTTTTGTGAATTTTCAGTTTATTGTTATTGATTTATTATATATACGATAAAAATGATGCAAACACATAATTGGTTAGAAATTAACCTTAAATACTTAATTTTCAATCAACTATTTGTTTCTCGTTAAAATACTGTGTAAGATATTGAAAGGGGAGAAGTTATGTTTTTATTGCATATATCGACGTTTCAGCCGGAGTAGAGCGGTTTTACATGTGCATCTTCCATTGGTAATATTAACGGAAAATCAGGAACCTTAAATACTCAATTTTCAATCAACTATTTGTTTCTCGTTAAAATACTGTGTAAGATATTGAAAGGGGAGAAGTTCTGTTTTTATTGCATATATCGACGTTGCAGCTGGATTAGAGCGGTTTTACGTGTACATCTTCCATTGGTAATATAAACGGAAAATCAGGAACATTTTAGTTAATTCTAATGAAAACACATCGATTTTTATCATTTGTACTGGAACCAACATTTTAATATGTCTTTTCTAGGATCTAAATGATACGAAACCTCGCTTTATAATTTGAAGTTAAAATCCTCAAATTTGGTAATATAGTGACTTTTTTCACGTTTTTCATGTAGTGTGATTTTACGTAAATATATTCGTTTATACCAATATTTCGATACTACTTAATGTTTTCTCACGATATGTGATTTAGCTTTGAAATCTCAGAATTTCGCATAATATTACATTTTTTAGCTAGTTTTCCTGCATTTGGTTTGTATAAAAAATCATCGAATTTAGCAATATTTTGTCGTTCATCATCCCCCTTTTCCCTTATGTGATTTAAACAAAATATCATCGAATTAGGCAATATTTTGCCGTTATTTCACGTTTCTGTAAATTTTCAGTTTATTGTTATTAATTCAATATATATACCATAAAAATGATGCAAACACATAATTGTTTAGAAATTATCCATAAATACTTTATTTTCAACCAACTATTTGTTTCTCGTTAAGATACTGTGTAAGATATTTAAAAGGGGAAAAGTTCTGTTTTTATTGCATATATCGACGTTTCAGCCGGATTAGAGCGGTTTTACTTGTACATCTTCCATTGGTTATATAAACATAAAATCAGGAACATTTTAGTAAATTCTAATGAAAACACATTGATTTTTATCATTTGTATTGGAAACAACATTTTAATATGTCTTTTCTGGGATCTAAGTAATACGAAACCTCGCCATATAATTTGAAGTTAAACTCCTCAAATTTGATAATATAGTGACTTTTTTCACGTTTTTCATGTAGTGTGATTTTACGTAAATATATTCGTTTTAACTAATATTTCGATACTACTTCATGTTTTCTCACGATATATGATTTGGCCTTCAAATCTCAGAATTTCGCATAATATTGCATTTTTTGGCAAGTTTTCTTGCATTTTGTTTTGTACTAAAAATCATCGAATTTAGCAATATTTTGACGTTTATCATCCCCCTTTTCCTTTATGTGATTTAAACAAAATATGAAGGAATTAGGCAATATTTTGCAGTTTTTCCACGTTTTTGTGAATTTTCAGTTTATTGTTATTGATTTATTATATATACGATAAAAATGATGCAAACACATAATTGGTTAGAAATTAACCTTAAATACTTAATTTTCAATCAACTATTTGTTTCTCGTTAAAATACTGTGTAAGATATTGAAAGGGGAGAAGTTCTGTTTTTATTGCATATATCGACGTTTCAGCCGGAGTAGAGCGGTTTTACGTGTGCATCTTCCATTGGTAATATTAACGGAAAATCAGGAACCTTAAATACTCAATTTTCAATCAACTATTTGTTTCTCGTTAAAATACTGTGTAAGATATTGAAAGGGGAGAAGTTCTGTTTTTATTGCATATATCGACGCTGCAGCTGGATTAGAGCGGTTTTACGTGTACATCTTCCATTGGTAATATAAACGGAAAATCAGGAACATTTTAGTTAATTCTAATGAAAACACATCGATTTTTATCATTTGTATTGGAAACAACATTTTAATATGTCTTTTTTGGGATATTAGTAATACGAAACCTCGCCTTATAATTTGAAGTTAAAATACTCAAATTTGGTAATATAGTGACTTTTTTCACGTTTTTCATGTAGTGTGATTTTACGTAAATATATTCGTTTTTACTAATATTTCGATACTACTTCATGTTTTCTCACGATATATGATTTGGCCTTCAAATCTCAGAATTTCGCATAATATTGCATTTTTTGGCAAGTTTTCTTGCATTTTGTTTTGTACTAAAAATCATCGAATTTAGCAATATTTTGACGTTTATCCTTTTCCTTTTCGCTTATGTGATTTAAACAAAATATCATCGAATTAGGCAATATTTTGCCGTTTTTCACGTTTTTGTTAATTTTCAGTTTATTGTTATTAATTCCTTATATATACGATAAAAATGATGCAAACATATAATTGGTTAGAAATTAACCTTAAATACCTAATTTTCAATCAACTATTTGTTTCTCGTTAAAATACTGTGTAAGATATTGAAAGGGGAGATGTTCTGTTTTTATTGCATATATCGACGTTTCAGCCGGAGTAGAGCGGGGTTTAAGTGTACATCTTCCATTGGTAATATAAACGGAAAATCAGGAACCTTAAATACTTAATTTTCAAACAACTATTTGTTTCTCGTTAAAATACTGTGTATTATATTGAAAGTGGAGAAGTTCTGTTTTTATTGCATATATCGACGTTTCAGCTGGATTAGAGCGGTTTTACGTGTACATCTTCTATTGGTAATATAAACGGAAAATCAGGAACATTTTAGTTAATTCTAATGAAAACACATCGATTTTTATCATTTGTACTGGAACCAACATTTTAATATGTCTTTTCTAGGAACTAAATGATACGAAACCTCGCTTTATAATTTGAAGATAAAATCCTCAAATTTGGTAATATAGTGACTTTTTTCACGTTTTTCGTGTAGTGTGATTTTACGTAAATATATTCGTTTATACCAATATTTCGATACTACTTAATGTTTTCTCACGATATATGATTTAGCTTTGAAATCACAGAATTTCGCATAATATTACATTTTTTAGCTAGTTTTCCTGCATTTGGTTTGTATAAAAAATCATCGAATTTAGCAATATTTTGTCGTTCATCATCCCCCTTTTCCCTTATGTGATTTAAACAAAATATCATCGAATTGGGCAATATTTTGCCGTTATTTCACGTTTCTGTAAATTTTCTGTTTATTGTTATTAATTCAATATATATACCATAAAAATGATGCAAACACATAATTGGTTAGAAATTATCCATAAATACTTTATTTTCAACCACTATTTGCTTCTCGTTAAGATACTGTGTAAGATATTTAAAAGGGGAAAAGTTCTGTTTTTATTGCATATATCGACGTTTCAGCCGGATTAGAGCGGTTTTACGTGTACATCTTCCATTGGTTATATAAACATAAAATCAGGAACATTTTAGTAAATTCTAATGAAAACACATTGATTTTTATCATTTGTATTGGAAACAACATTTTAATATGTCTTTTCTGGGATCTAAGTAATACGAAACCTCGCCATATAATTTGAAATTAAACTCCTCAAATTTTGTAATATAGTGACTTTTTTCACGTTTTTCATGTAGTGTGATTTTACGTAAATATATTCGTTTTAACTAACATTTCGATACTACTTCATGTTTTCTCACGATATATGATTTGGCCTTCAAATCTCAGAATTTCGCATAATATTGCATTTTTTGGCAAGTTTTCATGCATTTGGTTTTGTACTAAAAATCATCGAATTTAGCAATATTTTGACGTTTATCCTTTTCCTTTTCCCTTATGTGATTTAAACAAAATATCATCGAATTAGGCAATATTTTGGCGTTTTTCACGTTTTTGTGAATTTTCAGTTTATTGTTATTAATTCCTTATATATACGATAAAAATGATGCAAACATATAATTGGTTAGAAATTAACCTTAAATACCTAATTTTCAATCAACACTTTGTTTCTCGTTAAAATACTGTGTAAGATATTGAAAGGGGAGATGTTCTGTTTTTATTGCATATATCGACGTTTCAGCCGGAGTAGAGCGGGGTTTAAGTGTACATCTTCCATTGGTAATATAAACGGAAAATCAGGAACCTTAAATACTTAATTTTCAAACAACTATTTGTTTCTCGTTAAAATACTATGAACACATAATTGGTTAGAAATTAACCTTAAATACTTAATTTTCAATCAACTATTTGTTTCTCGTTAAAATACTGTGTAAGATATTGAAAGGGAGAAGTTCTGTTTTTATTGCATATATCGACGTTTCAGCCGGAGTAGAGCGGTTTTACGTGTGCATCTTCCATTGGTAATATTAACGGAAAATCAGGAACCTTAAATACTCAATTTTCAATCAACTATTTGTTTCTCGTTAAAATACTGTGTAAGATATTGAAAGGGGAGAAGTTCTGTTTTTATTGCATATATCGACGTTTCAGCTGGATTAGAGCGGTTTTACGTGTACATCTTCCATTGGTAATATAAACGGAAAATCAGGAACATTTTAGTTAATTCTAATGAAAACACATCGATTTTTATCATTTGTACTGGAACCAACATTTTAATATGTCTTTTCTAGGATCTAAATGATACGAAACCTCGCTTTATAATTTGAAGTTAAAATCCTCAAATTTGGTAATGTAGTGACTTTTTTCACGTTTTTCATGTAGTGTGATTTTACGTAAATATATTCGTTTATACCAATATTTCGATACTACTTAATGTTTTCTCACGATATGTGATTTAGCTTTGAAATCTCAGAATTTCGCATAATATTACATTTTTTAGCTAGTTTTCCTGCATTTGGTTTGTATAAAAAATCATCGAATTTAGCAATATTTTGTCGTTCATCATCCCCCTTTTCCCTTATGTGATTTAAACAAAACATCATCGAATTAGGCAATATTTTGCCGTTATTTCACGTTTCTGTAAATTTTCAGTTTATTGTTATTAATTCAATATATATACCATAAAAATGATGCAAACACATAATTGGTTAGAAATTATCCATAAATACTTTATTTTCAACCAACTATTTGTTTCTCGTTAAGATACTGTGTAAGATATTTAAAAGGGGAAAAGTTCTGTTTTTATTGCATATATCGACGTTTCAGCCGGATTAGAGCGGTTTTACTTGTACATCTTCCATTGGTTATATAAACATAAAATCAGGAACATTTTAGTAAATTCTAATGAAAACACATTGATTTTTATCATTTGTATTGGAAACAACATTTTAATATGTCTTTTCTGGGATCTAAGTAATACGAAACCTCGCCATATAATTTGAAGTTAAACTCCTCAAATTTGATAATATAGTGACTTTTTTCACGTTTTTCATGTAGTGTGATTTTACGTAAATATATTCGTTTTAACTAATATTTCGATACTACTTCATGTTTTCTCACGATATATGATTTGGCCTTCAAATCTCAGAATTTCGCATAATATTGCATTTTTTGGCAAGTTTTCTTGCATTTTGTTTTGTACTAAA
Source organism: Procambarus clarkii (assembly GCF_040958095.1). Taxonomy (NCBI): domain Eukaryota; kingdom Metazoa; phylum Arthropoda; class Malacostraca; order Decapoda; family Cambaridae; genus Procambarus; species Procambarus clarkii. The sequence continues at coordinate 45,526 of NW_027189791.1, read as the reverse complement.
AATCATCGAATTTAGCAATATTTTGACGTTTATCATCCCCCTTTTCCTTTATGTGATTTAAACAAAATATGAAGGAATTAGGCAATATTTTGCAGTTTTTCCACGTTTTTGTGAATTTTCAGTTTATTGTTATTGATTTATTATATATACGATAAAAATGATGCAAACACATAATTGGTTAGAAATTAACCTTAAATACTTAATTTTCAATCAACTATTTGTTTCTCGTTAAAATACTGTGTAAGATATTGAAAGGGGAGAAGTTCTGTTTTTATTGCATATATCGACGTTTCAGCCGGAGTAGAGCGGTTTTACGTGTGCATCTTCCATTGGTAATATTAACGGAAAATCAGGAACCTTAAATACTCAATTTTCAATCAACTATTTGTTTCTCGTTAAAATACTGTGTAAGATATTGAAAGGGGAGAAGTTCTGTTTTTATTGCATATATCGACGCTGCAGCTGGATTAGAGCGGTTTTACGTGTACATCTTCCATTGGTAATATAAACGGAAAATCAGGAACATTTTAGTTAATTCTAATGAAAACACATCGATTTTTATCATTTGTATTGGAAACAACATTTTAATATGTCTTTTTTGGGATATTAGTAATACGAAACCTCGCCTTATAATTTGAAGTTAAAATACTCAAATTTGGTAATATAGTGACTTTTTTCACGTTTTTCATGTAGTGTGATTTTACGTAAATATATTCGTTTTTACTAATATTTCGATACTACTTCATGTTTTCTCACGATATATGATTTGGCCTTCAAATCTCAGAATTTCGCATAATATTGCATTTTTTGGCAAGTTTTCTTGCATTTTGTTTTGTACTAAAAATCATCGAATTTAGCAATATTTTGACGTTTATCCTTTTCCTTTTCGCTTATGTGATTTAAACAAAATATCATCGAATTAGGCAATATTTTGCCGTTTTTCACGTTTTTGTTAATTTTCAGTTTATTGTTATTAATTCCTTATATATACGATAAAAATGATGCAAACATATAATTGGTTAAAAATTAACCTTAAATACCTAATTTTCAATCAACTATTTGTTTCTCGTTAAAATACTGTGTAAGATATTGAAAGGGGAGATGTTCTGTTTTTATTGCATATATCGACGTTTCAGCCGGAGTAGAGCGGGGTTTAAGTGTACATCTTCCATTGGTAATATAAACGGAAAATCAGGAACCTTAAATACTTAATTTTCAAACAACTATTTGTTTCTCGTTAAAATACTATGAACACATAATTGGTTAGAAATTAACCTTAAATACTTAATTTTCAATCAACTATTTGTTTCTCGTTAAAATACTGTGTAAGATATTGAAAGGGAGAAGTTCTGTTTTTATTGCATATATCGACGTTTCAGCCGGAGTAGAGCGGTTTTACGTGTGCATCTTCCATTGGTAATATTAACGGAAAATCAGGAACCTTAAATACTCAATTTTCAATCAACTATTTGTTTCTCGTTAAAATACTGTGTAAGATATTGAAAGGGGAGAAGTTCTGTTTTTATTGCATATATCGACGTTTCAGCTGGATTAGAGCGGTTTTACGTGTACATCTTCCATTGGTAATATAAACGGAAAATCAGGAACATTTTAGTTAATTCTAATGAAAACACATCGATTTTTATCATTTGTACTGGAACCAACATTTTAATATGTCTTTTCTAGGATCTAAATGATACGAAACCTCGCTTTATAATTTGAAGTTAAAATCCTCAAATTTGGTAATGTAGTGACTTTTTTCACGTTTTTCATGTAGTGTGATTTTACGTAAATATATTCGTTTATACCAATATTTCGATACTACTTAATGTTTTCTCACGATATGTGATTTAGCTTTGAAATCTCAGAATTTCGCATAATATTACATTTTTTAGCTAGTTTTCCTGCATTTGGTTTGTATAAAAAATCATCGAATTTAGCAATATTTTGTCGTTCATCATCCCCCTTTTCCCTTATGTGATTTAAACAAAACATCATCGAATTAGGCAATATTTTGCCGTTATTTCACGTTTCTGTAAATTTTCAGTTTATTGTTATTAATTCAATATATATACCATAAAAATGATGCAAACACATAATTGGTTAGAAATTATCCATAAATACTTTATTTTCAACCAACTATTTGTTTCTCGTTAAGATACTGTGTAAGATATTTAAAAGGGGAAAAGTTCTGTTTTTATTGCATATATCGACGTTTCAGCCGGATTAGAGCGGTTTTACTTGTACATCTTCCATTGGTTATATAAACATAAAATCAGGAACATTTTAGTAAATTCTAATGAAAACACATTGATTTTTATCATTTGTATTGGAAACAACATTTTAATATGTCTTTTCTGGGATCTAAGTAATACGAAACCTCGCCATATAATTTGAAGTTAAACTCCTCAAATTTGATAATATAGTGACTTTTTTCACGTTTTTCATGTAGTGTGATTTTACGTAAATATATTCGTTTTAACTAATATTTCGATACTACTTCATGTTTTCTCACGATATATGATTTGGCCTTCAAATCTCAGAATTTCGCATAATATTGCATTTTTTGGCAAGTTTTCTTGCATTTTGTTTTGTACTAAAAATCATCGAATTTAGCAATATTTTGACGTTTATCATCCCCCTTTTCCTTTATGTGATATAAACAAAATATGAAGGAATTAAGCAATATTTTGCAGTTTTTCCACGTTTTTGTGAATTTTCAGTTTATTGTTATTGATTTATTATATATACGATAAAAATGATGCAAACACATAATTGGTTAGAAATTAACATTAAATACTTAATTTTCAATCAACTATTTGTTTCTCGTTAAAATACTGTGTAAGATATTGAAAGGGGAGAAGTTCTGTTTTTATTGCATATATCGACGTTTCAGCCGGAGTAGAGCGGTTTTACGTGTGCATCTTCCATTGGTAATATTAACGGAAAATCAGGAACCTTAAATACTCAATTTTCAATCAACTATTTGTTTCTCGTTAAAATACTGTGTAAGATATTGAAAGGGGAGAAGTTCTGTTTTTATTGCATATATCGACGTTTCAGCTGGATTAGAGCGGTTTTACGTGTACATCTTCCATTGGTAATATAAACGGAAAATCAGGAACATTTTAGTTAATTCTAATGAAAACACATCGATTTTTATCATTTGTATTGGAAACAACATTTTAATATGTCTTTTTTGGGATATTAGTAATACGAAACCTCGCCTTATAATTTGAAGTTAAAATACTCAAATTTGGTAATATAGTGACTTTTTTCACGTTTTTCATGTAGTGTGATTTTACGTAAATATATTCGCTTTTACCAATATTTCGATACTACTTCATGTTTTCTCACGATATATGATTTGGCCTTCAAATCTCAGAATTTCGCATAATATTGCATTTTTTGGCAAGTTTTCTTGCATTTTATTTTGTACTAAAAATCATCGAATTTAGCAATATTTTGACGTTTATCCTTTCCCTTTTCCCTTATGTGATTTAAACAAAATATCATCGAGTTAGGCAATATTTTGCCGTTTTTCACGTTTTTGTTAATTTTCAGTTTATTGTTATTAATTCCTTATATATACGATAAAAATGATGCAAACATATAATTGGTTAGAAATTAACCTTAAATACCTAATTTTCAATCAACTATTTGTTTCTCGTTAAAATACTGTGTAAGATATTGAAAGGGGAGATGTTCTGTTTTTATTGCATATATCGACGTTTCAGCCGGAGTAGAGCGGGGTTTAAGTGTACATCTTCCAATGGTAATATAAACGGAAAATCAGGAACCTTAAATACTTAATTTTCAAACAACTATTTGTTTCTCGTTAAAATACTGTGTATTATATTGAAAGTGGAGAAGTTCTGTTTTTATTGCATATATCGACGTTTCAGCTGGATTAGAGCGGTTTTACGTGTACATCTTCTATTGGTAATATAAACGGAAAATCAGGAACATTTTAGTTAATTCTAATGAAAACACATCGATTTTTATCATTTGTACTGGAACCAACATTTTAATATGTCTTTTCTAGGAACTAAATGATACGAAACCTCGCTTTATAATTTGAAGTTAAAATCCTCAAATTTGGTAATATAGTGACTTTTTTCACGTTTTTCATGTAGTGTGATTTTACGTAAATATATTCGTTTATACCAATATTTCGATACTACTTAATGTTTTCTCACGATATGTGATTTAGCTTTGAAATCTCAGAATTTCGCATAATATTACATTTTTTAGCTAGTTTTCCTGCATTTGGTTTGTATAAAAAATCATCGAATTTAGCAATATTTTGTCGTTCATCATCCCCCTTTTCCCTTATGTGATTTAAACAAAATATCATCGAATTAGGCAATATTTTGCCGTTATTTCACGTTTCTGTAAATTTTCATGTTTATTGTTATTAATTCAATATATATACCATAAAAATGATGCAAACACATAATTGGTTAGAAATTATCCATTAATACTTTATTTTCAACCACTATTTGCTTCTCGTTAAGATACTGTGTAAGATATTTAAAAGGGGAAAAGTTCTGTTTTTATTGCATATATCGACGTTTCAGCCGGATTAGAGCGGTTTTACTTGTACATCTTCCATTGGTTATATAAACATAAAATCAGGAACATTTTAGTAAATTCTAATGAAAACACATTGATTTTTATCATTTGTATTGGAAACAACATTTTAATATGTCTTTTCTGGGATCTAAGTAATACGAAACCTCGCCATATAATTTGAAGTTAAACTCCTCAAATTTGATAATATAGTGACTTTTTTCACGTTTTTCATGTAGTGTGATTTTACGTAAATATATTCGTTTTAACTAATATTTCGATACTACTTCATGTTTTCTCACGATATATGATTTGGCCTTCAAATCTCAGAATTTCGCATAATATTGCATTTTTTGGCAAGTTTTCTTGCATTTTGTTTTGTACTAAAAATCATCGAATTTAGCAATATTTTGACGTTTATCATCCCCCTTTTCCTTTATGTGATTTAAACAAAATATGAAGGAATTAGGCAATATTTTGCAGTTTTTCCACGTTTTTGTGAATTTTCAGTTTATTGTTATTGATTTATTATATATACGATAAAAATGATGCAAACACATAATTGGTTAGAAATTAACCTTAAATACTTAATTTTCAATCAACTATTTGTTTCTCGTTAAAATACTGTGTAAGATATTGAAAGGGGAGAAGTTCTGTTTTTATTGCATATATCGACGTTTCAGCCGGAGTAGAGCGGTTTTACGTGTGCATCTTCCATTGGTAATATTAACGGAAAATCAGGAACCTTAAATACTCAATTTTCAATCAACTATTTGTTTCTCGTTAAAATACTGTGTAAGATATTGAAAGGGGAGAAGTTCTGTTTTTATTGCATATATCGACGTTTCAGCTGGATTAGAGCGGTTTTACGTGTACATCTTCCATTGGTAATATAAACGGAAAATCAGGAACATTTTAGTTAATTCTAATGAAAACACATCGATTTTTATCATTTGTATTGGAAACAACATTTTAATATGTCTTTTTTGGGATATTAGTAATACGAAACCTCGCCTTATAATTTGAAGTTAAAATACTCAAATTTGGTAATATAGTGACTTTTTTCACGTTTTTCATGTAGTGTGATTTTACGTAAATATATTCGCTTTTACCAATATTTCGATACTACTTCATGTTTTCTCACGATATATGATTTGGCCTTCAAATCTCAGAATTTCGCATAATATTGCATTTTTTGGCAAGTTTTCTTGCATTTTATTTTGTACTAAAAATCATCGAATTTAGCAATATTTTGACGTTTATCCTTTTCCTTTTCCCTTATGTGATTTAAACAAAATATCATCGAATTAGGCAATATTTTGCCGTTTTTCACGTTTTTGTTAATTTTCAGTTTATTGTTATTAATTCCTTATATATACGATAAAAATGATGCAAACATATAATTGGTTAGAAATTAACCTTAAATACCTAATTTTCAATCAACTATTTGTTTCTCGTTAAAATACTGTGTAAGATATTGAAAGGGGAGATGTTCTGTTTTTATTGCATATATCGACGTTTCAGCCGGAGTAGAGCGGGGTTTAAGTGTACATCTTCCAATGGTAATATAAACGGAAAATCAGGAACCTTAAATACTTAATTTTCAAACAACTATTTGTTTCTCGTTAAAATACTGTGTATTATATTGAAAGTGGAGAAGTTCTGTTTTTATTGCATATATCGACGTTTCAGCTGGATTAGAGCGGTTTTACGTGTACATCTTCTATTGGTAATATAAACGGAAAATCAGGAACATTTTAGTTAATTCTAATGAAAACACATCGATTTTTATCATTTGTACTGGAACCAACATTTTAATATGTCTTTTCTAGGAACTAAATGATACGAAACCTCGCTTTATAATTTGAAGTTAAAATCCTCAAATTTGGTAATATAGTGACTTTTTTCACGTTTTTCATGTAGTGTGATTTTACGTAAATATATTCGTTTATACCAATATTTCGATACTACTTAATGTTTTCTCACGATATGTGATTTAGCTTTGAAATCTCAGAATTTCGCATAATATTACATTTTTTAGCTAGTTTTCCTGCATTTGGTTTGTATAAAAAATCATCGAATTTAGCAATATTTTGTCGTTCATCATCCCCCTTTTCCCTTATGTGATTTAAACAAAATATCATCGAATTAGGCAATATTTTGCCGTTATTTCACGTTTCTGTAAATTTTCTGTTTATTGTTATTAATTCAATATATATACCATAAAAATGATGCAAACACATAATTGGTTAGAAATTATCCATTAATACTTTATTTTCAACCACTATTTGCTTCTCGTTAAGATACTGTGTAAGATATTTAAAAGGGGAAAAGTTCTGTTTTTATTGCATATATCGACGTTTCAGCCGGATTAGAGCGGTTTTACTTGTACATCTTCCATTGGTTATATAAACATAAAATCAGGAACATTTTAGTAAATTCTAATGAAAACACATTGATTTTTATCATTTGTATTGGAAACAACATTTTAATATGTCTTTTCTGGGATCTAAGTAATACGAAACCTCGCCATATAATTTGAAGTTAAACTCCTCAAATTTGATAATATAGTGACTTTTTTCACGTTTTTCATGTAGTGTGATTTTACGTAAATATATTCGTTTTAACTAATATTTCGATACTACTTCATGTTTTCTCACGATATATGATTTGGCCTTCAAATCTCAGAATTTCGCATAATATTGCATTTTTTGGCAAGTTTTCTTGCATTTTGTTTTGTACTAAAAATCATCGAATTTAGCAATATTTTGACGTTTATCATTCCCCTTTTCCTTATGTGATTTAAACAAAATATGAAGGAATTAGGCAATATTTTGCAGTTTTTCCACGTTTTTGTGAATTTTCAGTTTATTGTTATTGATTTATTATATATACGATAAAAATGATGCAAACACATAATTGGTTAGAAATTAACCTTAAATACTTAATTTTCAATCAACTATTTGTTTCTCGTTAAAATACTGTGTAAGATATTGAAAGGGGAGAATGTTCTGTTTTTATTGCATATATCGACGTTTCAGCCGGAGTAGAGCGGGTTTACGTGTGCATCTTCCATTGGTAATATTAACGGAAAATCAGGAACCTTAAATACTTCAATTTTCAATCAACTATTTGTTTCTCGTTAAAATACTGTGTAAGATATTGAAAGGGGAGAAGTTCTGTTTTTATTGCATATATCGACGTTTCAGCTGGATTAGAGCGGTTTTACGTGTACATCTTCCATTGGTAATATAAACGGAAAATCAGGAACATTTTAGTTAATTCTAATGAAAACACATCGATTTTTATCATTTGTATTGGAAACAACATTTTAATATGTCTTTTCTAGGGATATTAGTAATACGAAACCTCGCCTTATAATTTGAAGTTAAAATACTCAAATTTGGTAATATAGTGACTTTTTTCACGTTTTTCATGTAGTGTGATTTTACGTAAATATATTCGCTTTTACCTAATATTTCGATACTACTTCATGTTTTCTCACGATATATGATTTGGCCTTCAAATCTCAGAATTTCGCATAATATTGCATTTTTTGGCAAGTTTTCATTGCATTTGTATTTGTACTAAAAATCATCGAATTTAGCAATATTTTGACGTTTATCCTTTCCCTTTTCCCTTATGTGATTTAAACAAAATATCATCGAATTAGGCAATATTTTGCCGTTTTTCACGTTTTTGTTAATTTTCAGTTTATTGTTATTAATTCCTTATATATACGATAAAAATGATGCAAACATATAATTGGTTAGAAATTAACCTTAAATACCTAATTTTCAATCAACTATTTGTTTCTCGTTAAAATACTGTGTAAGATATTGAAAGGGGAGATGTTCTGTTTTTATTGCATATATCGACGTTTCAGCCGGAGTAGAGCGGGGTTTAAGTGTACATCTTCCAATGGTAATATAAACGGAAAATCAGGAACCTTAAATACTTAATTTTCAAACAACTATTTGTTTCTCGTTAAAATACTGTGTATTATATTGAAAGTGGAGAAGTTCTGTTTTTATTGCATATATCGACGTTTCAGCTGGATTAGAGCGGTTTTACGTGTACATCTTCTATTGGTAATATAAACGGAAAATCAGGAACATTTTAGTTAATTCTAATGAAAACACATCGATTTTTATCATTTGTACTGGAACCAACATTTTAATATGTCTTTTCTAGGAACTAAATGATACGAAACCTCGCTTTATAATTTGAAGTTAAAATCCTCAAATTTGGTAATATAGTGACTTTTTTCACGTTTTTCATGTAGTGTGATTTTACGTAAATATATTCGTTTATACCAATATTTCGATACTACTTAATGTTTTCTCACGATATGTGATTTAGCTTTGAAATCTCAGAATTTCGCATAATATTACATTTTTTAGCTAGTTTTCCTGCATTTGGTTTGTATAAAAAATCATCGAATTTAGCAATATTTTGTCGTTCATCATCCCCCTTTTCCCTTATGTGATTTAAACAAAATATCATCGAATTAGGCAATATTTTGCCGTTATTTCACGTTTCTGTAAATTTTCATGTTTATTGTTATTAATTCAATATATATACCATAAAAATGATGCAAACACATAATTGGTTAGAAATTATCCATTAATACTTTATTTTCAACCACTATTTGCTTCTCGTTAAGATACTGTGTAAGATATTTAAAAGGGGAAAAGTTCTGTTTTTATTGCATATATCGACGTTTCAGCCGGATTAGAGCGGTTTTACTTGTACATCTTCCATTGGTTATATAAACATAAAATCAGGAACATTTTAGTAAATTCTAATGAAAACACATTGATTTTTATCATTTGTATTGGAAACAACATTTTAATATGTCTTTTCTGGGATCTAAGTAATACGAAACCTCGCCATATAATTTGAAGTTAAACTCCTCAAATTTGATAATATAGTGACTTTTTTCACGTTTTTCATGTAGTGTGATTTTACGTAAATATATTCGTTTTAACTAATATTTCGATACTACTTCATGTTTTCTCACGATATATGATTTGGCCTTCAAATCTCAGAATTTCGCATAATATTGCATTTTTTGGCAAGTTTTCTTGCATTTTGTTTTGTACTAAAAATCATCGAATTTAGCAATATTTTGACGTTTATCATCCCCCTTTTCCTTTATGTGATTTAAACAAAATATGAAGGAATTAGGCAATATTTTGCAGTTTTTCCACGTTTTTGTGAATTTTCAGTTTATTGTTATTGATTTATTATATATACGATAAAAATGATGCAAACACATAATTGGTTAGAAATTAACCTTAAATACTTAATTTTCAATCAACTATTTGTTTCTCGTTAAAATACTGTGTAAGATATTGAAAGGGGAGAAGTTCTGTTTTTATTGCATATATCGACGTTTCAGCCGGAGTAGAGCTGGTTTTACGTGTGCATCTTCCATTGGTAATATTAACGGAAAATCAGGAACCTTAAATACTCAATTTTCAATCAACTATTTGTTTCTCGTTAAAATACTGTGTAAGATATTGAAAGGGGAGAAGTTCTGTTTTTATTGCATATATCGACGTTTCAGCTGGATTAGAGCGGTTTTACGTGTACATCTTCCATTGGTAATATAAACGGAAAATCAGGAACATTTTAGTTAATTCTAATGAAAACACATCGATTTTTATCATTTGTATTGGAAACAACATTTTAATATGTCTTTTTTGGGATATTAGTAATACGAAACCTCGCCTTATAATTTGAAGTTAAAATACTCAAATTTGGTAATATAGTGACTTTTTTCACGTTTTTCATGTAGTGTGATTTTACGTAAATATATTCGCTTTTACCAATATTTCGATACTACTTCATGTTTTCTCACGATATATGATTTGGCCTTCAAATCTCAGAATTTCGCATAATATTGCATTTTTTGGCAAGTTTTCTTGCATTTTATTTTGTACTAAAAATCATCGAATTTAGCAATATTTTGACGTTTATCCTTTTCCTTTTCCCTTATGTGATTTAAACAAAATATCATCGAATTAGGCAATATTTTGCCGTTTTTCACGTTTTTGTTAATTTTCAGTTTATTGTTATTAATTCCTTATATATACGATAAAAATGATGCAAACATATAATTGGTTAGAAATTAACCTTAAATACCTAATTTTCAATCAACTATTTGTTTCTCGTTAAAATACTGTGTAAGATATTGAAAGGGGAGATGTTCTGTTTTTATTGCATATATCGACGTTTCAGCCGGAGTAGAGCGGGGTTTAAGTGTACATCTTCCAATGGTAATATAAACGGAAAATCAGGAACCTTAAATACTTAATTTTCAAACAACTATTTGTTTCTCGTTAAAATACTGTGTATTATATTGAAAGTGGAGAAGTTCTGTTTTTATTGCATATATCGACGTTTCAGCTGGATTAGAGCGGTTTTACGTGTACATCTTCTATTGCTAATATAAACGGAAAATCAGGAACATTTTAGTTAATTCTAATGAAAACACATCGATTTTTATCATTTGTACTGGAACCAACATTTTAATATGTCTTTTCTAGGAACTAAATGATACGAAACCTCGCTTTATAATTTGAAGTTAAAATCCTCAAATTTGGTAATATAGTGACTTTTTTCACGTTTTTCATGTAGTGTGATTTTACGTAATCGTTTATATTCGTTTATACCAATATTTCGATACTACTTAATGTTTTCTCACGATATGTGATTTAGCTTTGAAATCTCAGAATTTCGCATAATATTACATTTTTTAGCTAGTTTTCCTGCATTTGGTTTGTATAAAAAATCATCGAATTTAGCAATATTTTGTCGTTCATCATCCCCCTTTTCCCTTATGTGATTTAAACAAAATATCATCGAATTAGGCAATATTTTGCCGTTATTTCACGTTTCTGTAAATTTTCAGTTTATTGTTATTAATTCAATATATATACCATAAAAATGATGCAAACACATAATTGGTTAGAAATTATCCATTAATACTTTATTTTCAACCACTATTTGCTTCTCGTTAAGATACTGTGTAAGATATTTAAAAGGGGAAAAGTTCTGTTTTTATTGCATATATCGACGTTTCAGCCGGATTAGAGCGGTTTTACGTGTACATCTTCCATTGGTTATATAAACATAAAATCAGGAACATTTTAGTAAATTCTAATGAAAACACATTGATTTTTATCATTTGTATTGGAAACAACATTTTAATATGTCTTTTCTGGGATCTAAGTAATACGAAACCTCGCCATATAATTTGAAATTAAACTCCTCAAATTTTGTAATATAGTGACTTTTTTCACGTTTTTCATGTAGTGTGCTTTTACGTAAATATATTCGTTTTAACTAACATTTCGATACTACTTCATGTTTTCTCACGATATATGATTTGGCCTTCAAATCTCAGAATTTCGCATAATATTGCATTTTTTGGCAAGTTTTCTTGCATTTTGTTTTGTACTAAAAATCATCGAATTTAGCAATATTTTGACGTTTATCCTTTTCCTTTTCCCTTATGTGATTTAAACAAAATATCATCGAATTAGGCAATATTTTGGCGTTTTTCACGTTTTTGTGAATTTTCAGTTTATTGTTATTAATTCCTTATATATACGATAAAAATGATGCAAACATATAATTGGTTAGAAATTAACCTTAAATACCTAATTTTCAATCAACTATTTGTTTCTCGTTAAAATACTGTGTAAGATATTGAAAGGGGAGATGTTCTATTTTTATTGCATATATCGACGTTTCAGCCGGAGTAGAGCGGGGTTTAAGTGTACATCTTCCATTGGTACTATAAACGGAAAATCAGGAACCTTAAATACTTAATTTTCAATCAACTATTTGTTTCTCGTTAAAATACTGTGTATTATATTGAAAGTGGAGAAGTTCTGTTTTTATTGCATATATCGACGTTTCAGCTGGATTAGCGCGGTTTTACGTGTACATCTTCCATTGGTAATATAAACTGAAAATCAGGAACATTTTAGTTAATTCTAATGAAAACACATCGATTTTTATCATTTGTACTGGAACCAACATTTTAATATGTCTTTTCTAGGAACTAAATGATACGAAACCTCGCTTTATAATTTGAAGTTAAAATCCTCAAATTTGGTAATATAGTGACTTTTTTCACGTTTTTCATGTAGTGTGATTTTACGTAAATATATTCGTTTTTACTAATATTTCGATACTACTTCATGTTTTCTCACGATATATGATTTGGCCTTCAAATCTCAGAATTTCGCATAATATTGCATTTTTTGGCAAGTTTTCTTGCATTTTGTTTTGTACTAAAAATCATCGAATTTAGCAATATTTTGACGTTTATCATCCCCCTTTTCCTTTATGTGATTTAAACAAAATATGATGGAATTAGGCAATATTTTGCAGTTTTCCACGTTTTTGTGAATTTTCAGTTTATTGTTATTGATTTATTATATATACGATAAAAATGATGCAAACACATAATTGGTTCGAAATTAAACTTAAATACTTAATTTTCAATCAACTATTTGTTTCTCGTTAAAATACTGTGTAAGATATTGAAAGGGGAGAAGTTCTGTTTTTATTGCATATATCGACATTTCAGCCGGAGTAGAGCGGTTTTACGTGTGCATCTTCCATTGGTAATATTACGGAAAATCAGGAACCTTAAATAGTCAATTTTCAATCAACTATTTGTTTCTCGTTAAAATACTGTGTAAGATATTTAAAGTGGAGAAGTTCTGTTTTTATTGCATATATCGACGTTTCAGCTGGATTAGCGCGGTTTTACGTGTACATCTTCCATTGGTAATATAAACTGAAAATCAGGAACATTTTAGTTAATTCTAATGAAAACACATCGATTTTTATCATTTGTACTGGAACCAACATTTTAATATGTCTTTTCTAGGATCTAAATGATACGAAACCTCGCTTTATAATTTGAAGTTAAAATCCTCAAATTTGGTAATATAGTGACTTTTTTCACGTTTTTCATGTAGTGTGATTTTACGTAAATATATTCATTTTTACTAATATTTCGATACTACTTCATGTTTTCTCACGATATATGATTTGGCCTTCAAATCTCAGAATTTCGCATAATATTGCATTTTTTGGCAAGTTTTCTTGCATTTTGTTTTGTACTAAAAATCATCGAATTTAGCAATATTTTGACGTTTATCATCCCCCTTTTCCTTTATGTGATTTAAACAAAATATGATGGAATTAGGCAATATTTTGCAGTTTTTCCACGTTTTTGTGAATTTTCAGTTTATTGTTATTGATTTATTATATATACGATAAAAATGATGCAAACACATAATTGGTTAGAAATTAACCTTAAATACTTAATTTTCAATCAACTATTTGTTTCTCGTTAAAATACTGTGTAAGATATTGAAAGGGGAGATGTTCTGTTTTTATTGCATATATCGACGTTTCAGCCGGAGTAGAGCGGTTTTACGTGTGCATCTTCCATTGGTAATATTAACGGAAAATCAGGAGCCTTAAATACTCAATTTTCAATCAACTATTTGTTTCTCGTTAAAATACTGTGTAAGATATTGAAAGGGGAGAAGTTCTGTTTTTATTGCATATATCGACGTTTCAGCTGGATTAGAGCGGTTTTACGTGTCCATCTTCCATTGGTAATATAAACGGAAAATCAGGAACATTTTAGTTAATTCTAATGAAAACACATCGATTTTTATCATTTGTACTGGAACCAACATTTTAATATGTCTTTTCTAGGATCTAAATGATACGAAACCTCGCTTAATAATTTGAAGTTAAAATCCTCAAATTTGGTAATATAGTGACTTTTTCACGTTTTTCATGTAGTGTGATTTTAAGTAAATATATTCGTTTATACCAATATTTCGATACTACTTAATGTTTTCTCACGATATGTGATTTAGCTTTGAAATCTCAGAATTTCGCATATTACATTTTTTAGCTAGTTTTCCTGCATTTGGTTTGTATAAAAAATCATCGAATTTAGCAATATTTTGTCGTTCATCATCCCCCTTTTCCCTTATGTGATTTAAACAAAATATCATCGAATTAGGCAATATTTTGCCGTTATTTCACGTTTCTGTAAATTTTCAGTTTATTGTTATTAATTCAATATATATACCATAAAAATGATGCAAACACATAATTGGTTAGAAATTATCCATAAATACTTTATTTTCAACCAACTATTTGTTTCTCGTTAAGATACTGTGTAAGATATTTAAAAGGGGAAAAGTTCTGTTTTTATTGCATATATCGACGTTTCAGCCGGATTAGAGCGGTTTTACTTGTACATCTTCCATTGGTTATATAAACATAAAATCAGGAACATTTTAGTAAATTCTAATGAAAACACATTGATTTTTATCATTTGTATTGGAAACAACATTTTAATATGTCTTTTCTGGGATCTAAGTAATACGAAACCTCGCCATATAATTTGAAGTTAAACTCCTCAAATTTGGTAATATAGTGACTTTTTTCACGTTTTTCATGTAGTGTGATTTTACGTAAATATATTCGTTTTAACTAATATTTCGATACTACTTCATGTTTTCTCACGATATATGATTTGGCCTTCAAATCTCAGAATTTCGCATAATATTGCATTTTTTGGCAAGTTTTCTTGCATTTTGTTTTGTACTAAAAATCATCGAATTTAGCAATATTTTGACGTTTATCATCCCCCTTTTCCTTTATGTGATTTAAACAAAATATGATGGAATTAGGCAATATTTTGCAGTTTTCCACGTTTTTGTGAATTTTCAGTTTATTGTTATTGATTTATTATATATACGATAAAAATGATGCAAACACATAATTGGTTCGAAATTAAACTTAAATACTTAATTTTCAATCAACTATTTGTTTCTCGTTAAAATACTGTGTAAGATATTGAAAGGGGAGAAGTTCTGTTTTTATTGCATATATCGACATTTCAGCCGGAGTAGAGCGGTTTTACGTGTGCATCTTCCATTGGTAATATTAACGGAAAATCAGGAACCTTAAATAGTCAATTTTCAATCAACTATTTGTTTCTCGTTAAAATACTGTGTAAGATATTGAAAGGGGAGAAGTTCTGTTTTTATTGCATATATCGACGTTTCAGCTGGATTAGAGCGGTTTTACGTGTACATCTTCCATTGGTAATATAAACGGAAAATCAGGAACATTTTAGTTAATTCTAATGAAAACACATCGATTTTTATCATTTGTACTGGAACCAACATTTTAATATGTCTTTTCTAGGATCTAAATGATACGAAACCTCGCTTTATAATTTGAAGTTAAAATCCTCAAATTTGGTAATATAGTGACTTTTTTCACGTTTTTCATGTAGTGTGATTTTACGTAAATATATTCATTTTTACTAATATTTCGATACTACTTCATGTTTTCTCACGATATATGATTTGGCCTTCAAATCTCAGAATTTCGCATAATATTGCATTTTTTGGCAAGTTTTCTTGCATTTTGTTTTGTACTAAAAATCATCGAATTTAGCAATATTTTGACGTTTATCATCCCCCTTTTCCTTTATGTGATTTAAACAAAATATGATGGAATTAGGCAATATTTTGCAGTTTTTCCACGTTTTTGTGAATTTTCAGTTTATTGTTATTGATTTATTATATATACGATAAAAATGATGCAAACACATAATTGGTTAGAAATTAACCTTAAATACTTAATTTTCAATCAACTATTTGTTTCTCGTTAAAATACTGTGTAAGATATTGAAAGGGGAGATGTTCTGTTTTTATTGCATATATCGACGTTTCAGCCGGAGTAGAGCGGTTTTACGTGTGCATCTTCCATTGGTAATATTAACGGAAAATCAGGAGCCTTAAATACTCAATTTTCAATCAACTATTTGTTTCTCGTTAAAATACTGTGTAAGATATTGAAAGGGGAGAAGTTCTGTTTTTATTGCATATATCGACGTTTCAGCTGGATTAGAGCGGTTTTACGTGTCCATCTTCCATTGGTAATATAAACGGAAAATCAGGAACATTTTAGTTAATTCTAATGAAAACACATCGATTTTTATCATTTGTACTGGAACCAACATTTTAATATGTCTTTTCTAGGATCTAAATGATACGAAACCTCGCTTAATAATTTGAAGTTAAAATCCTCAAATTTGGTAATATAGTGACTTTTTCACGTTTTTCATGTAGTGTGATTTTAAGTAAATATATTCGTTTATACCAATATTTCGATACTACTTAATGTTTTCTCACGATATGTGATTTAGCTTTGAAATCTCAGAATTTCGCATATTACATTTTTTAGCTAGTTTTCCTGCATTTGGTTTGTATAAAAAATCATCGAATTTAGCAATATTTTGTCGTTCATCATCCCCCTTTTCCCTTATGTGATTTAAACAAAATATCATCGAATTAGGCAATATTTTGCCGTTATTTCACGTTTCTGTAAATTTTCAGTTTATTGTTATTAATTCAATATATATACCATAAAAATGATGCAAACACATAATTGGTTAGAAATTATCCATAAATACTTTATTTTCAACCAACTATTTGTTTCTCGTTAAGATACTGTGTAAGATATTTAAAAGGGGAAAAGTTCTGTTTTTATTGCATATATCGACGTTTCAGCCGGATTAGAGCGGTTTTACTTGTACATCTTCCATTGGTTATATAAACATAAAATCAGGAACATTTTAGTAAATTCTAATGAAAACACATTGATTTTTATCATTTGTATTGGAAACAACATTTTAATATGTCTTTTCTGGGATCTAAGTAATACGAAACCTCGCCATATAATTTGAAGTTAAACTCCTCAAATTTGGTAATATAGTGACTTTTTTCACGTTTTTCATGTAGTGTGATTTTACGTAAATATATTCGTTTTAACTAATATTTCGATACTACTTCATGTTTTCTCACGATATATGATTTGGCCTTCAAATCTCAGAATTTCGCATAATATTGCATTTTTGGCAAGTTTTCTTGCATTTTGTTTTGTACTAAAAATCATCGATTTTTAGTACAAATGATGCAGAGTCTCAATGATGATGATGCACTAATGATGCAGAGGCTCAAGAGAGTGCTGCAGAGGCACAAGAGAGGGATGCTGAGGCTCCAGAGAGGGATGCAGAGGCTCAAGAGAGTGATGCAGAGGCTTAAGAGAGAGAGGCAGAGGCTTAAGAGAGTGATGCAGAGGCTCAAGAGAGTATTGCAGAGGCTCAAGAGAATGATGCAGAGGCTCAATAGAATGATGTAAAGGCTTAAGAGAGAGATGCAGAGGCTCAAGAGAATGATGCAGAGGCTCAAGAGAGTGATGCAGAGGAATAAGAGAGGGATGCAGAGGCTTAAGAGAGTGATGGAGAGGCTCAAGTGAGTGATGCAGAGGCTCAAGAGAATGATGTAGAGGCTCAAGAGAGTGATGTAGAGGCTCAAGAGAGATATGCAGAGGATCATGAGAGTGATGCAGCGGCTAAAAAGAGTGATGAAGAGGCTTAAGAGAGTGATGCAGAGGCTTAAGAGAGTGATGCAGAGGCTTATGAGAGGGATGCAGAGGCTCAAGAGAGTGATGCAGAGGCTCAGGAGAGTGATGCAGATGCTTAAGAGAATGATGCAGAGGCTGAATAGAGGGATGCAGAGGCTCAAGAGAGTGATGAAGATGCTCAAGAGAGTTATGCAGAGGCTCAAGAGAGTGATGCAGAGGCTTACGGGAGTGATGCAGAGGCTCAGGAGAGGGATGTAGACGCTCAAGAGAGTGATGCAGAGGCTTAAGAGAGGGGATGCAGAGGCTCAAGAGAGTGATACAGAGGCTGAAGAAAGTGATGCAAAGGCTCAGGAGAGGGATGCAGAGGCTCATGAAAGGTATGCAGGAGTTCAAGAGAGCGATGCAGAAGCTGAAAATAGGGATGCAGAGGCATAAGAGGGTAATGCAGAGGCTCAAGAGAGTGATGCAGAGGCTCACGAGAGGGATGCAGAGACTCAAAAGAGTGATGCAGAGGCTCAAGAGAGTGATGCAAAGGCTCAAGAGAGGGATGCAGAGGCTCATGTGAGGGATGCTGAGGCTCAAGTGAGGGATGGAGAGGCTTAGGAGAATGATGCAGATGCTCAAGAGAGGGATGCAGAGGCAGAAGAGAGTAATGCAAAGGCTCAAGAGAGTGATGCAGAGGCTCTGGAGAGTGATGCAGAGGATCATGAGAGGGATTCAGAGGCTCAAGAGAGGGATTCAGAGGCTTAAGAGAGTGATGCAGAGGCTCAAGGAAGGGATGCAGAGGCTTAAAAGAGTGATACAAAGGTTCAAGAGAGGGATGAAGATGCTCATGAAAGGTATGCAGCAGTTCAAGAGAGCGATGCAGAGGCTCAAGAAAGGGATGCAGAGGCTCAAGAAAGGCATGCAGAGGCTTGAGAAAGTGATGCAGAGGCTCAAAATAGGGATGCAGAGGCATAGGAGGGTGATGCAGAGGCTCAAGAGAGTAATGCAGAGGCTCACGAGAGGGATGCAGGGGCCCATGAGAGTGATGCAGATGCTCAAAAGAGGGACGCAGAGGATGAAGAGAGTGATGCAGAGGCTCGAGAGAGTGATGCAGAGGCTCAAGAGAGGGATTCAGAGGCTCAAGAGAGGGATGCAGAGGCTTAAGAGAGTGATGCAGAGTCTGAGGAGAGTGTTGCAGAGGCTCAAAAGAGGGATGCAGAGGCTCAAGAGAGTGATGCAGAGACTCAAGAGAGTTATGCAGAGGCTCAAGAGAGTGATGCAGAGGCTCAAGAGAGGGATGTAGATGCTCAAGAGAGTGATGCTGAAGCTCAAGAGAGTGATGCAGAGGCTTAAGAGAGGGATGCAGAGGCTCAAGAGAGTAATGCAATGGCTCAAGAGAGGGGTGCAGGGGCTCAAGAGAGTGATGCAGAGGCTCAAGAGAGGGATGCAGAGACTCTTTAGAGTGATGCAGAGGCTCAAGAGAGGAATGCAAAGGCTTAAGAGAGTGAAGCAAAGGCTCAATAGAGGGATGCAGAGGCTCATGAGAAGGATGCAGGAGTTCAAGAGAGGGATGCAGAGGCTCAAACTAGTGATGCAGAGGCTTAAAAGAGGGATGCTGAGGCTCACGAGAGTGATGCAGAGGTTTATGAGAGGGATGCTGAGGCTCAAGAGAATGATGCAGAGGCTCAAGAGAGTGCTGCAGAGGCACAAGAGAGGGATGCTGAGGCTCCAGAGATGGATGCAGAGGCTCAAGAGAGTGATGCAGAGGCTGAAGAGAGAGATGCAGAGGCTTAAGAGAGTGATGCAGAGGCTCAAGAGAGTATTGCAGAGGCTCAATAGAATGATGCAGAGGTTCAATAGAATGATGAAAAGGCTTAAGAGAGGGATGCAGAGGCTCAAGAGAATGATGCAGAGGCTCAAGAGAATGATGTAGAGGCTTAAGAGAGGGATGCAGAGGCTCAAGAGAATGATGCAGAGGCTCAAGAGAATGATGTAGAGGCTTAGGAGAGGGATGCAGAGGCTCAAGAGAATGATGCAGAGGCTCATGAGAGTGATGCAGAGGCTCGAGAGAGTGATGCAGAGGCTCAAGAGAGGGATTCAGAGGCTCAAGAGAGGGATTCAGAGGCTTAGGAGAGTAATGCAGAGGCTCAAGATAGTGTTGCAGAGGCTCAAGAGAGTGATGCATATGCTCAAGAGAGTGATGCAGAAGCTCAAGAGAGTGATGCAGAGGTTTACGATAGTTATGCAGAGGATCAAGAGAGGGATGCAGAGGCTTAAGAGAGTGATGCAAAGGCACAGGAGAGGGATGCAGAGGCTCAAAAGAGGGATGCAGGGTTTCAGGATAGGGATGCAGATGCTCAAGAGAGGGATGCAGAGGCTTAAGAAAGTGATGCAGCGGCTTAAAAGAGGGATGCAGAGGCTTAAGAGGGTGATGCAGAGGCTCAAGAGAGTGATGCAGAGACTCAAGAGAGGGATGCAGAGGATCAAGAGAGTGATGCAGAGGCTTAAGAGCGTGATGCAGAGGCTTAAGAGAGTGATGCAGAGGCTCAAGAGAGGGATGCAGAGGCTCATGAGAGGGATGCTGAGGCACAAGGGAGGGATGCAGAGGCTTAGGAGAGTGATGCAAAGGCTCAAGAGAGGGATGCAGAGGCTCATGAAAGGTATGCAGCAGTTCAAGAGAGCGATGCAGAGGCTCAAGAAAGGGATGCACAGGCTCACGAGAGGGATGTAGAGACTCAAGTGAGGGATGGAGAGGCTTAGGAGAATGATGCAGAGGCTCAAGAGATGGATGCAGAGGCTGAAGAGAGTGATGCAGAGGCTCAAGAGAGTGACGCAGAGGATCTAGAGAGTGATGCAGAGGATCAAGAGAGGGATTCAGAGGCTCAAGAGAGGGATGCAGAGGCTTCAAACTAGTGATGCAGAGGCTCAAGAGAGGGATGAAGAGGCTCACGAGAGTGATGCAGAGGTTTATGAGAGGGATGCTGAGGCTCAAGAGAATGATGCAGAGGCTCAAGAGAGTGCTGCAGAGGCACAAGAGAGGGATGCTGAGGCTCCAGAGAGGGATGCAGAGGCTCAAGAGAGTGATGCAGAGGCTGAAGAGAGAGATGCAGAGGCTTAAGAGAGTGATGCAGAGGCTCAAGAGAGTATTGCAGAGGCTCAAGAGAATGATGCAGAGGCTCAATAGAATGATGTAGAGGCTTAAGAGAGGGATGCAGAGGCTCAAGAGAATGATGCAGAGGCTCAAGAGAATGATGCAGAGGCTTGAGAAAGCGATGCAGAGGCTCAAGAGAATGATGCAGAGGCTTGAGAAAGTGATGCAGAGGCTCAAAATAGGGATGCAGAGGCATAGGAGGGTGATGCAGAGGCTCAAGAGAGTAATGTAGAGGCTCACGAGAGGGATGCAGGGGCCCATGAGAGTGATGCAGATGCTCAAGAGAGGGACGCAGAGGATGAAGAGAGTGATGCAAAGTCTCGAGAGAGTGTTGCAGAGGCTCAAGAGAGGGATTCAGAGGCTCAAGAGAGGGATGCAGAGGCTTAAGCGAGTGATGCAGAGTCTGAGGAGAGTGTTGCAGAGGCTCAAAAGAGGGATGCAGAGGCTCAAGAGAGTGATGCAGAGACTCAAGAGAGTTATGCAGAGGCTCAAGAGAGTGATTCAGAGGCTTACGAGAGTGATGCAGAGGCTCAAGAGAGGGATGTAGATGCTCAAGAGAGTGATGCTGAAGCTCAAGAGAGTGAATTCAAAGGCTTAAGAGAGTGGTGCAGAGGCTTATGAGAGGGGATGCAGACGCTCAAGAGAGTGATGCAGAGGCTGAAGAGAGTGATGCAGTGGCTTAAGAGAGGGATGCAGAGGATCAAGAGAGTAATGCAAAGGCTCAAGAGAGGGATGCAGGGGCTCAAGAGAGTGATGCAGAGGCTCAAGAGAGGGATGCAGAGACTCTTTAGAGTGATGCAGAGGCTCAAGAGAGGAATGCAAAGGCTTAAGAGAGTGAAGCAAAGGCTCAATAGAGGGATGCAGAGGCTCATGAGAAGGATGCAGGAGTTCAAGAGAGGGATGCAGAGGCTCAAACTAGTGATGCAGAGGCTTAAGAGAGGGATGCAGAGGATCACGAGAGTGATGCAGAGGTTTATGAGAGGGATGCTGAGGCTCAAGAGAATGATGCAGAGGCTCAAGAGAGTGCTGCAGAGGCACATGAGAGGGATGCTGAGGCTCCAGAGAGGGATGCAGAGGCTGAAGAGAGAGATGCAGAGGCTTAAGAGAGTGATGCAAAGGCTCAAGAGAATATTGCAGAGGCTCAAGAGAATGATGCAGAGGCTCAATAGAATGATGTAGAGGCTTAAGAGAGGGATGCAGAGGCTCAAGAGAATGATGCAGAGGCTCAAGAGAATGATGTAGAGGCTTAGGAGAGGGATGCAGAGGCTCAAGAGAATGATGCAGAGGCTCATGAGAGTGATGCAGAGGCTCGAGAGAGTGATGCAGAGGCTCAAGAGAGGGATTCAGAGGCTCAAGAAAGGGATTCAGAGGCTTAGGATAGTAATGCAGAGGCTCAAGATAGTGTTGCAGAGGCTCAAGAGAGTGATGCATATGCTCAAGAGAGTGATGCAGAAGCTCAAGAGAGTGATGCAGAGGTTTACGATAGTTATGCAGAGGATCAAGAGAGGGATGCAGAGGCTTAAGAGAGTGATGCAAAGGCACAGGAGAGGGATGCAGAGGCTCAAAAGAGGGATGCAGGATTTCAGGATAGGGATGCAGATGCTCAAGAGAGGGTTGCAGAGGCTTAAGAAAGTGATGCAGCGGATTAGAAGAGGGATGCAGAGGCTTAAGAGGGTGATGCAGAGGCTCAAGTGAGTGATGCAGAGACTCAAGAGAGGGATGCAGAGGATCAAGAGAGTGATGCAGAGGCTTAAGAGCGTGATGCAGAGGCTTAAGAGAGTGATGCAGAGGCTCAAGAGAGGGATGCAGAGGCTCATGAGAGGGATGCTGAGGCTCAAGGGAGGGATGCAGAGGCTTAAGAGAGTGATGCAAAGGCTCAAGAGAGGGATGCAGTGGCTCATGAAAGGTATGCAGCAGTTCAAGAGAGCGATGCAGAGGCTCAAGAAAGGGATGCACAGGCTCACGAGAGGGATGCAGAGACTCAAGTGAGGGATGGAGAGGCTTAGGAGAATGATGCAGAGGCTCAAGAGAAGGATGCAGAGGCTGAAGAGAGTGATGCAGAGGCTCAAGAGAGTGACGCAGAGGATCTAGAGAGTGATGCAGAGGATCAAGAGACGGATTCAGAGGCTCAAGAGAGGGATGCAGAGGCTTAAAAGAGTGATGCAAAGGCTCAAGAGAGGCATGAAGAGGCTCATGAAAGGTGTGCAGCAGTTCAAGAGAGCGATGCAGAGGCTCAAGAAAGGGATGCAGAGGCTTGAGAAAGTGATGCAGAGGCTCAAAATAGGGTTGCAGAGGCATAAGAGGGTGATGCAGAGGCTCAAGAGAGTAATGCAGAGGCTCACGAGAGGGATGCAGAGGATGAAGAGAGTGATGCAGAGGCTCGAGAGAGTGATGCAGAGGCTCAAGAGAGGGATTCAGAGGCTCAAAAGAGGGATGCAGAGGCTTAAGAGAGTGATGCAGAGGCTGAAGAGAGAGATGCAGAGGCTTAAGAGAGTGATGCAGAGGCTCAAGAGAATGATGCAGAGGCTCAATAGAATGATGTAGAGGGTGAAGAGAGGGATGCAGAGGCTCAAGAGAATGATGCAGAGGCTAAAGAGAGTGATGCAGAGGAATAAGAGAGTGATGCAGAGGTTTACGATAGTTATGCAGAGGATCAAGAGAGGGATGCAGAGGCTTAAGAGAGTGATGCAAAGGCACAGGAGAGGGATGCAGAGGCTCAAAAGAGGGATGAAGGATTTCAGGATAGGGATGCAGATGCTCAAGAGAGGGATGCAGAGGCTTAAGAAAGTGATGCAGCGGCTTAAAAGAGGGATGCAGAGGCTTAAGAGGGTGATGCAGAGGCTCAAGAGAGTGATGCAGAGACTCAAGAGAGGGATGCAGAGGATCAAGAGAGTGATGCAGAGGCTTAAGAGCGTGATGCAGAGGCTTAAGAGAGTGATGCAGAGGCTCAAGAGAGGGATGCAGAGGCTCATGAGAGGGATGCTGAGGCACAAGGGAGGGATGCAGAGGCTTAGGAGAGTGATGCAAAGGCTCAAGAGAGGGATGCAGAGGCTCATGAAAGGTATGCAGCAGTTCAAGAGAGCGATGCAGAGGCTCAAGAAAGGGATGCACAGGCTCACGAGAGGGATGTAGAGACTCAAGTGAGGGATGGAGAGGCTTAGGAGAATGATGCAGAGGCTCAAGAGATGGATGCAGAGGCTGAAGAGAGTGATGCAGAGGCTCAAGAGAGTGACGCAGAGGATCTAGAGAGTGATGCAGAGGATCAAGAGAGGGATTCAGAGGCTCAAGAGAGGGATGCAGAGGCTTAAAAGAGTGATGCAAAGGCTCAAGAGAGGGATGAAGAGGCTCACGAGAGTGATGCAGAGGTTTATGAGAGGGATGCTGAGGCTCAAGAGAATGATGCAGAGGCTCAAGAGAGTGCTGCAGAGGCACAAGAGAGGGATGCTGAGGCTCCAGAGAGGGATGCAGAGGCTCAAGAGAGTGATGCAGAGGCTGAAGAGAGAGATGCAGAGGCTTAAGAGAGTGATGCAGAGGCTCAAGAGAGTATTGCAGAGGCTCAAGAGAATGATGCAGAGGCTCAATAGAATGATGTAGAGGCTTAAGAGAGGGATGCAGAGGCTCAAGAGAATGTTGCAGAGGCTCAAGAGAATGATGCAGAGGCTTGAGAAAGTGATGCAGAGGCTCAAAATAGGGATGCAGAGGCATAGGAGGGTGATGCAGAGGCTCAAGAGAGTAATGTAGAGGCTCAAGAGAGTGATGCAGAGACTCAAGAGAGTTATGCAGAGGCTCAAGAGAGTGATTCAGAGGCTTACGAGAGTGATGCAGAGGCTCAAGAGAGGGATGTAGATGCTCAAGAGAGTGATGCTGAAGCTCAAGAGAGTGAATTCAAAGGCTTAAGAGAGTGGTGCAGAGGCTTATGAGAGGGGATGCAGACGCTCAAGAGAGTGATGCAGAGGCTGAAGAGAGTGATGCAGTGGCTTAAGAGAGGGATGCAGAGGCTCAAGAGAGTAATGCAAAGGCTCAAGAGAGGGATGCAGGGGCTCAAGAGAGTGATGCAGAGGCTCAAGAGAGGGATGCAGAGACTCTTTAGAGTGATGCAGAGGCTCAAGAGAGGAATGCAAAGGCTTAAGAGAGTGAAGCAAAGGCTCAATAGAGGGATGCAGAGGCTCATGAGAAGGATGCAGGAGTTCAAGAGAGGGATGCAGAGGCTCAAACTAGTGATGCAGAGGCTTAAGAGAGGGATGCAGAGGATCACGAGAGTGATGCAGAGGTTTTTGAGAGGGATGCTGAGGCTCAAGAGAATGATGCAGAGGCTCAAGAGAGTGCTGCAGAGGCACAAGAGAGGGATGCTGAGGCTCCAGAGAGGGATGCAGAGGCTGAAGAGAGAGATGCAGAGGCTTAAGAGAGTGATGCAGAGGCTCAAGAGAGTATTGCAGAGGCTCAAGAGAATGATGCAGAGGCTCAATAGAATGATGTAGAGGCTTAAGAGAGGGATGCAGAGGCTCAAGAGAATGATGCAGAGGCTCAAGAGAATGATGTAGAGGCTTAGGAGAGGGATGCAGAGGCTCAAGAGAATGATGCAGAGGCTCATGAGAGTGATGCAGAGGCTCGAGAGAGTGATGCAGAGGCTCAAGAGAGGGATTCAGAGGCTCAAGAGAGGGATTCAGAGGCTTAGGAGAGTAATGCAGAGGCTCAAGATAGTGTTGCAGAGGCTCAAGAGAGTGATGCATATGCTCAATAGAGTGATGCAGAAGCTCAAGAGAGTGATGCAGAGGTTTACGATAGTTATGCAGAGGATCAAGAGAGGGATGCAGAGGCTTAAGAGAGTGATGCAAAGGCACAGGAGAGGGATGCAGAGGCTCAAAAGAGGGATGCAGGATTTCAGGATAGGGATGCAGATGCTCAAGAGAGGGATGCAGAGGCTTAAGAAAGTGATGCAGCGGATTAAAAGAGGGATGCAGAGGCTTAAGAGGGTGATGCAGAGGCTCAAGTGAGTGATGCAGAGACTCAAGAGAGGGATGCAGAGGATCAAGAGAGTGATGCAGAGGCTTAAGAGCGTGATGTTTAGGCTTAAGAGAGTGATGCAGAGGCTCAAGAGAGGGATGCAGAGGCTCATGAGAGGGATGCTGAGGCTCAAGGGAGGGATGCAGAGGCTTAAGAGAGTGATGCAAAGGCTCAAGAGAGGGATGCAGTGGCTCATGAAAGGTATGCAGCAGTTCAAGAGAGCGATGCAGAGGCTCAAGAAAGGGATGCACAGGCTCACGAGAGGGATGCAGAGACTCAAGTGAGGGATGGAGAGGCTTAGGAGAATGATGCAGAGGCTCAAGAGATGGATGCAGAGGCTGAAGAGAGTGATGCAGAGGCTCAAGAGAGTGACGCAGAGGATCTAGAGAGTGATGCAGAGGATCAAGAGACGGATTCAGAGGCTCAAGAGAGGGATGCAGAGGCTTAAAAGAGTGATGCAAAGGCTCAAGAGAGGCATGAAGAGGCTCATGAAAGGTGTGCAGCAGTTCAAGAGAGCGATGCAGAGGCTCAAGAAAGGGATGCAGAGGCTTGAGAAAGTGATGCAGAGGCTCAAAATAGGGTTGCAGAGGCATAGGAGGGTGATGCAGAGGCTCAAGAGAGTAATGCAGAGGCTCACGAGAGGGATGCAGAGGATGAAGAGAGTGATGCAGAGGCTCGAGAGAGTGATGCAGAGGCTCAAGAGAGGGATTCAGAGGCTCAAAAGAGGGATGCAGAGGCTTAAGAGAGTGATGCAGAGGCTGAAGAGAGAGATGCAGAGGCTTAAGAGAGTGATGCAGAGGCTCAAGAGAATGATGCAGAGGCTCAATAGAATGATGTAGAGGGTGAAGAGAGGGATGCAGAGGCTCAAGAGCATGATGCAGAGGCTAAAGAGAGTGATGCAGAGGAATAAGAGAGTGATGCAGAGGTTTACGATAGTTATGCAGAGGATCAAGAGAGGGATGCAGAGGCTTAAGAGAGTGATGCAAAGGCACAGGAGAGGGATGCAGAGGCTCAAAAGAGGGTTGAAGGATTTCAGGATAGGGATGCAGATGCTCAAGAGAGGGATGCAGAGGCTTAAGAAAGTGATGCAGCGGCTTAAAAGAGGGATGCAGAGGCTTAAGAGGGTGATGCAGAGGCTCAAGAGAGTGATGCAGAGACTCAAGAGAGGGATGCAGAGGATCAAGAGAGTGATGCAGAGGCTTAAGAGCGTGATGCAGAGGCTTAAGAGAGTGATGCAGAGGCTCAAGAGAGGGATGCAGAGGCTCATGAGAGGGATGCTGAGGCTCAAGGGAGGGATGCAGAGGCTTAAGAGAGTGATGCAAAGGCTCAAGAGAGGGATGCAGAGGCTCATGAAAGGTATGCAGCAGTTCAAGAGAGCGATGCAGAGGCTCAAGAAAGGGATGCACAGGCTCACGAGAGGGATGCAGAGACTCAAGTGAGGGATGGAGAGGCTGAAGAGAGTGATGCAGAGGCTCAAGAGATGGATGCAGAGGCTGAAGAGAGTGATGCAGAGGCTCAAGAGATTGACGCAGAGGATCTAGAGAGTGATGCAGAGGATCAAGAGAGGGATTCAGAGGCTCAAGAGAGGGATGAAGAGGCTCATGAAAGGTATGCAGCAGTTCAAGAGAGCGATGCAGAGGCTCAAGAAAGGGATGCAGAGGCTTGAGAAAGTGATGCAGAGGCTCAAAATAGGTTTGCAGAGGCATAAGAGGGTGATGCAGAGGCTCATGAGAGTAATGCAGAGGCTCACGAGAGGGATGCAGAGGATGAAGAGAGTGATGCAGAGGCTCGAGAGAGTGATGCAGAGGCTCAAGAGAGGGATTCAGAGGCTCAAAAGAGGGATGCAGAGGCTTAAGAGAGTGATGCAGAGGCTGAAGAGAGAGATGCAGAGGCTTAAAAGAGTGAAGCAGAGGCTCAAGAGAATGATGCAGAGGCTCAATAGAATGATGTAGAGGGTGAAGAGAGGGATGCAGAGGCTCAAGAGAATGATGCAGAGGCTAAAGAGAGTGATGTAGAGGAATAAGAGAGGGATGCAGAGGCTTAAGAGAGTGATGGAGAGGCTCAAGTGAGTGATGCAGAGGCTCAAGAGAATGATGTAGAGGCTCAAGAGAGTGATGTAGAGGCTCAAGAGAGAGATGCAGAGGATCATGAGAGTGATGCAGCGGCTAAAAAGTGTGATGAAGCGGCTTAAGAGAGTCATGCGGAGGCTTAAGAGAGTGATGCAGAGGCTTAAGAGAGGGATGCAGAGGCTCAAGAGAGTGATGCAGAGGCTGAAGAGAGTGATGCAGATGCTTAGGAGAATGATGCAGAGGCTCAAGAGAGGGATGCAGAGGCTGACGAGAGTGATGCAGATGCTCAAGAGAGTTATGCAGAGGCTCAAGAGAGTGATGCAGAGGCTCAAGAGAGTGATGCAGAGGCTTAAGAGAGTGATGCAGAGGCTTAAGAGAGGGGATGCAGAGGCTCAAGAGAGTGATACAGAGGCTGAAGAAAGTGATGCAGAAGCTTAAGAGTGGGATCTCTCACTCTATTGAGACTCTCCATCACTCTCAATAAAATTTCATAATTTTAAACGGCGAATACGTGTAGAGAGCCAGAATTTGGCTCCAAAATATGGCTCAAGCGTAGAATTTTGGACGTTTGGGATATTTTGTAAACTGCAGGGAAGGTTTGGGCAAAATGTGACCCATCGCAACTCTCAGTAATTGGCATATTTTCGGTATAACAAGTCGTAATTTCAAACTGCGAATTCGTGCAGAGAGCCAGAATTTGGCTCCTACATATGGTTCAAGCATCGAATTTCGGATGTTCGGGATATTTTGAAAACTGCCGGGGAGGGTTTGGGCAAAAATTGACTCATCGCCGCTCTCAGTACTTGGCATATTTTCGGTATAAAAAGTCGTAATTTCAAATTGCGATTACGTGCAGAGAGCCAGAATTTGCCTACTAAATATGGCTCAAGCGTCGAAATTGGGATGTTTGGGATATTTTAAAAACTGCATGGAGGGTTTGGCAAAATGTGATCATCGCCGCTTTCAGTAATTTGCATATTTTCAGTTTAAAACGTCGGAATTTCAATCTGCGAATGCGTGCAGGGAGCAGGAATTTGGCTCCAAAATATAACTCAAGGGTCGCATTTGAGATGTTTGGGATATTTTGAAAACTGCATGGAGGGTTTGGGCAAAAGGTGACCAATCGTCGCTCTCAGAAATTGGCATATTTTCGGTATAAAAAGTCGTAATTTCAAAGTGCGAATACGTGCAGAGAGCGCGAATTTGGCTCCAAAATATGGATCAAGCGTCGAAATTGGGATGTTTGGGATATCTAGAAACTGCAGGGAGGGTTTGGACAAAATGTGCCCCATCGCCGCTTTCAGTAATTGGCATATTTTGGGTAAAAATATTGTAATTCCAAACGGCGATTACGTGCAGAGAGCCAGAATTTTCCTTTAAAATAGGGCTCAAGCGCCGATTTTCGGATGTTTGGGATATTTTATAAACTGCAGGGAGAGTTTGGGCAAAATGTGATCAATCGCTGCTTTCAGTAATTGGCATATTTTTGGTAAAAAAATTGTAATTTCAAACTGCGAATACGTGCAGAGAGCCAGAATTTGGGTTAAAAATATGGGTCAAGCGTAGAATTTGGGTTGTTTAGGATATTTTGAAAATTGCAGGGAGGGTTTGGGCAAAATGTGCAACATCGCTGATCCCAGTAATTGGCATATATTCGCTTTAAAAAGTCGTAATTTTATACTGCGAATACGTGCAAAGAGTGAGAATTCATTTCCAAAATATTGCTCAAGCGCCGAATTTGGGATGTTTTGGAAATTTTAAAAACTGCAGGGGGGCTTGGGCAAAATGTGACCCATCGTCGCTCTCAGTAAGTGGCATATTTTCGGTAAAAAAAGTCGTAATTTCAAAGTGCGAATACCTGCAGAGAGCGAGAATTTGGCTCCAAAATATGGATCAAGCGTCGAAATTTGGATGTTTGGGATATCTTAAAAACTGCAGGGGAGGTTTGGGCAAAATGTGACCCATCGCTGCTCCCAGTAATTGGTATATATTCGGTATAAAAAGTAGTAATTTCAATCTGCGAATACGTGCAGAGAGCCAGAATTTGGCTCCAAAATATGGCTCAAGGATCGCATTTAAGATGTTTGGGATATTTTGAAAACTGCAGGGGGGTTTGGGCAAAAGGTGACCCATCGTCGCTCTCAGAAATTGGCATATTTTCGGTAAAAAAAGTCGTAATTTCAAAGTGCGAATACGTGCAGAGAGCGAGAATTTGGTTCTAAAATATGGATCAAGCGTCGAAATTTCGATGTTTGGGATATCCTAAAAACTGCAGGGGGGGTTTGGGCAAAATGTGACCCATCGCCGCTTTCAGTAACTGGCATATTTTGGGTATAAAAATCGTAATTTCACACGGCGATTACGTGCAAAAAGCCAGAATTTGCCTCCAAAATATGGCTCAAGCGTCGAATTTTGAATTTTTGGGATATTTTAAAAACTGCAGGGAGGGTTTGGGCAAAATGTGATCCATCGACACTTTCAATAATTGGCATATTTTCTGTATAAAAAGTCGTAATTTAAATCCCCGAATACGTGAAGAGAGCCAGAATTTAGCTCAGAAATATGGCTCAAGAGTCGAATTTGGGATGTTTGTGATATTTTGAAAACTGCTGGGGCGGTTTGGGCAAAATGTGACCCATCGCTGCTGCAAGTAATAGGCATATATTCGGAATAAAAAGTCGTAATTTCAAACTGCAAATACGTGCAGAGAGCGAGAGTTTTTGCTTCAAAATATTGCTCAAGCGTCGAATTTGGGATGTTTGGGATATTTTGAAAACTGCAGGGAGGGTTTGAGCAAAATGTGACAAATCGCCGGTTACATTAATTGGCATATTTTAGGTATAAAATTCGTATTTTCAAATGGCGAATACGTGCAGAGAGCCAAAATTTGGCTCCAAAATATGGCTGAAGCGTTGAATTTGGGATGTTTGGAATATTTTGAAAACTGCAGGGGGATTTGGGCAAAATGTGACCCATCGCTGCTCACAGAAATTTGCATATTTTCGGTATAAAAAGTCGTAAATTCAAACGGCGAATACGTGCAGAGAGCCAGAATTTGGCTCCAAAATTTGGCTCAAGCGTCGAATTTGGGATGTTTGGGATATTTTGAAAACTGCAGGGAGGGTTTGGGCAAAATGTGCCTCATCACAGCACTCAATAATTGGCATATTTTCGGTATAAAATGTCGTAGTTTCAAACTCCGAATACGTGCAGAGCCAGAATTTGGCTCCTAAATATTACTCTAGCGTCGAATTTGGGGTGTTTGTGATAATTTGAAAACTGTAGGGAGCGTTTAGGCAAAATGTGACCCATCGCTGCTTTCAGTAATTGGCATATTTTCGGTATAAAAAGTCGTAATTTCAAACTGCGAATACGTGCAGAAAGCCAGAATTTGGCTCCAAAATATGGCTCAAGCGACCAATTTTGGATGTTTGGGATATTTTGAAAACTGCAGGGTGGGTTTCTGCAAAATGTGACCCATCGACGGTCTCAGTATTTGTCCTATTTTCGGTATAAAATGTCAAAATTTGAAAGTGCGAATACATGCAGAGAGCGAGAATTTGGCTCCAAAATATGGATCAAGCGTTGAAATTGGGATGTTTGGGATAACTTGAAAACTGCAGGGAGGGTTTGTGCAAACTGTGATTCATCGCTGCCTATAGTAATTGGCATAATTTCGGGATAAAAAGTCGTAATTTCAAACAGCGAATACGTGCAGAGAGCCAAATTTTGGCTCCAAAATATGGCTCAAGCGTTTAATTTAGGATGTTTTGAATATTTTGAAAACTGCAGGGGGGTTTGGGCAAAATGAGACCCATCGCTACTCTCAGAAATTTGCATATTTTCGGTATAAAAAATCGTAATTTCAAACGGCGAATACGTGCAGAGAGTCAGAATTTGGCTCCAAAATATGGCTCAAGCGTCGAATTTCGGATGTTTCAGATAATTTGAAAACTGCAGGGAGGGTTTGGGCTAAATATGACCCATCGCCGCACTCCGTAATTGGCATATTTTCGGTATAAAAAGTCGTAATTTCAAACTGCGAATACGTGCAGAGAGCCAGAAATTGGCTCCTAAATATTACTCAATCTTTGAATTTGGGATGTTTGGGATATTTTGAAAACTACAGGGAGGGTTTGGGCAAAATGTGACCCATCGCCGCACTCAGTAATAGGCCTATTTTCGGTATAAAAAGTCTTAATTTCAACCTGCGAATACGTACAGAGAGCCAGAATTTGACTCCAAAATATGGCACAGGGGGCGAATTTGGGATGTTTGAGATATTTTGAAAACTGCATGGGGGGTTTGGGCAAAGTGTGACCCATCGCCGCTCTCAGTAATTGGAATATTTTCGGTATAACAAGTCGTAATTTCAAAGTGCGAATACGTGCAGAAAACGAGAATTTGGCTCCAAAACATGGATCAAGCGTCGAATTTGTGATGTTTGTGATATTTTGAAAACAGCAGGGGGGGTTTTGGGCAAAATGTGACCCTTCGCCGTTCCCAGTAATTGGCATATATTCGGTTTAAAAAGTCGTAATTTCAAACTGCGAATGCGTAGAGAGAGCGAGAATTTGGCTCCAAAATATTGCTCAAGCGTCAAATTTGGGATGTTTGGGATCTTTTGAAAACTTCATGGGGGGTTTGGGCTAAATGTGACCTATCGCTGCTTTCAGTAATTGGCATATTTTGGGTATAAAAAGTCGTAATTTTAAAGTGCGAATACGTGCAGAGAGCGAGAATTTGGTTCCACAATATGGATCAAGCGTCGAAATTTGGATGTTTGAGATATCTTGAAAACTGCAGGGAGGGTATGGGCAAAATGTGACCCATCGCCTCTTTCAGTAATTGGCATATTTTGGGTATAAAAAGTCGTAATTTCAAACTGCGAATACGTGCAGAGAGCCAGAATTTGACTCCAAAATATGGCTCAAGGGTCTAATTTTGAGTATTTAGGATATTTTGAAAATTGCAGAGGGCGATTGGACAAAATGTGACCCATCGCAGGTCTCAGTATTTGGCATATTTTCGGTATAAGAAGTCGTAATTTCAAACTGCGAATACGTGCAGAGAGCCAGAAATTGGGCTCTAAAATATTGCTCAAGCGATGAATTTGGGATGTTTGTGATATTTTGAAAACTGTAGAAAGGGTTTGGGCAAAATGTGATACATCGCCGCTTTCAGTAATTAGCATATTTTCGGTATAAAAAAGTCGTAATTTCAAACTGCGAATACGTGTAGCGAGCTAGAATTTGGCTCCAAAATATTGCTCAAGGGCCAAATTTGGGATGCTTGGGAAATTTTGAAAACTGCAGGGTGGGTTTGGTCAAAATATGACCCATCGCCGTTGTCAGTAATTGGCATATTTTCGACATAAAAAGTCGTAATTTCAAACGGCGTTTACGTGCAGAAAGCCAGAATCTGCCTCAGAAATATGGCTCAAGCGTCGAATTTGTGATTTCTGGGATATTTTAAAAACTGCATGGAGGGTTTGGGCAAAATGTGATCCATCGCCACTTTCAGTAATTGGCATATTTTCTAATGCAGAGTAATGCAGAGGTTTATGAGAGGGATGCTGAGGCTAAAGAGAGTGCTGCAGAGGCACAAGAGAGGGATGCTGAGGCTCCAGAGAGGGATGCAGAGGCTCAAGAGAGTGATGCAGAGGTTTACGAGAGTTATGCAGAGGATCAAGAGAGGGATGCAGAGGCTTAAGAGAGTGATGCAAAGGCACAGGAGAGGGATGCAGAGGCTCAAAAAAGGGATGCAGGAATTCAGTAGAGGGATGCAGATGCTAAAGAGAGGGATGCAGAGGCTTAAGAAAGTGATACAGCGGCTTAAAAGAGGGATGCAGAGGCTTAAGAGGGTGATGCAGAGGCGCAAGAGAGTGATGCAGAGGCTCAGGAAAAAGATGCAGGGGCTCAAGAGAGTGATGCAGAAGCTCAAGAGAGTGATTCAGAGGCTTACGAGAGTGATGCAGAGGCTTAAGAGAGTGATGCAGAGGCTTAAGAGAGGGATTCAGAGGCTCAAGAGAGGGATTCAGAGACTCAAGAGAGTTATGCAGAGGCTCAAGAGAGGGATGCAGAGGCTCAAGAGAGTGATGCAGAGACTCAAGAGAGGGATGCAGAGGATCAAGAGAGTGATGCAGAGGCTTACGAGCGTGATGCAGAGGCTTAAGAGAGTGATGCAGAGGCTCAAGAGAGGGATGCAGAGGCTCATGAGAGGGATGCTGAGGCTCAAGGGAGGGATGCAGAGGCTTAAGAGAGTGATGCAAAGGCTCAAGAGAGGGATGCAGAGGCTCGTGAAAGGTATGCAGCAGTTCAAGAGAGCGATGTAGAGGCTCAAGAAAGGGATGCAGAGACTCACGAGAGGGATGCAGAGACTCAAAAGAGTGATGCAGAGGCTCAAGAGAGTGATGCAGAGGCTTAAGAGAGTGATGCAAAGGCTCAAGAGAGGGATGCAGAGGCTCATGTGAGGGATGCTGAGGCTCAAGTGAGGGATGGAGAGGCTTAAAAGAGTGATGCAAAGGCTCATGAGAGGGATGAAGAGGCTCATGAAAGGTATGCAGCAGTTCAAGAGAGCGATGTAGAGGCTCAAGAAAGGGATGCAGAGGCTTGAGAAAGTGATGCAGAGGCTCAAAATAGGGATGCAGAGGCATAAGAGGGTGATGCAGAGGCTGAAGAGAGTAATGCAGAGGCTCACGAGAGGGATGCAGAGGATGAAGAGAGTGATGCAGAGGCTCGAGAGAGTGATGCAGAGGCTCAAGAGAGGGATTCAGAGGCTCAAAAGAGGGATGCAGAGGCTTAAGAGAGTGATGCAGAGTCTGAAGAGAGTGTTGCATCGGCTCAAGAGAGGGATGCAGAGGCTCAAGAGAGTGATGCAGAGACTCAAGAGAGTTATGCAGAGGCTCAAGAGAGTGATGCAGAGGCTTACGAGAGTAATGCAGAGGCTCATGAGAGTGATGCAGAGGCTGAAGAGAGTGATGCAGAGGCTTAAGAGAGGGATGCAGAGGCTCAAGAGAGTGATGCAAAGGCTCAAGAGAGGGATGCAGGGGCTCAAGAGAGTGATGCAGAGGCTCAAGAGAGGGATGCAGAGACTCTTTAGAGTGATGCAGAGGCTCAAGAGAGGAATGCAAAGGCTTAAGAGAGTGAAGCAAAGGCTCAATAGAGGGATGCAGAGGCTCTTGAGAAGGAAGCAGGACTTCAAAAGAGAGATGCAGAGGCTCAAACTAGTGATGCAGAGGCTTAAGAGAGGGATGCAGAGGCTCACGAGAGTAATGCAGAGGTTTATGAGAGGGATGCTGAGGCTCAAGAGAATGATGCAGAGGCTCAAGAGAGTGCTACAGAGGCACAAGAGAGGGATGCTGAGGCTCCAGAGAGGGATGCAGAGGCTCAAGAGAATGATGCAGAGGCTGAAGAGAGAGATGCAGAGGCTTAAGAGAGTGATGCAGAGGCTCAAGAGAGTATTGCAGAGGCTCAAGAGAATGATGCAGAGGCTCAATAGAATGATGTAGAGGCTTAAGAGAGGGATGCAGAGGCTCAAGAGAATGATGCAGAGGCTAAAGAGAGTGATGCAGAGGAATAAGAGAGGGATGCAGAGGCTTATGAGAGTGATGGAGAGGCTCAAGTGAGTGATGCAGAGGCTCAAGAGAATGATGTAGAGGCTCAAGAGAGTGATGTAGAGGCTCAAGAGAGAGATGCTGAGGATCATGAGAGTGATGCAGCGGCTAAAAAGTGTGATAAAGCGGCTTAAGAGAGTGATGCAGAGGCTTAAGAAAGTGATGCAGAGGCTTAAGAGAGGGATGTAGAGGCTCAAGAGAGTGATGCAGAGGCTGAAGAGAGTGATGCAGATGCTTAGGAGAATGATGCAGAGGCTCAAGAGAGGGATGCCAAGGCTGACGAGAGTGATGCAGATGCTCAAGAGAGTTATGCAGAGGCTCAAGAGAGGGATGCCAAGGCTGACGAGAGTGATGCAGATGCTCAAGAGAGTTATGCAGAGGCTCAAGAGAGTGATGCAGAGGCTTACGACAGTGATGCAGAGGCTCAGAAGAGGGATGTAGACGCTGAAGAGAGTGATGCAGAGGCTTAAGAGAGTGATGCAGAGGCTTAAGAGAGGGGATGCAGAGGCTCAAGAGAGTGATACAGAAGCTGAAGAAAGTGATGGAGAGGATTAAGAGAGGGGATGCAGAGCCTCAAGAGAGTGATACAGAGGCTGAAGAAAGTGATGCAGAGCCTTAAGAGAGAGATGCAGAGGCTCAAGAGAGGGATGCAGAGGCTCAAGAGAGGGAGGCAGAGGCTTAAGAGAGTGATGCAAAGGCTCAATAGAGGGATGCAGATGCTCATGAGAGGGATGCAGGAGTTCAAGAGAGGGATACAGAGGCTCAAGAGATTGATGCAGAGGCTTAAGAGAGGGATGCAGATGCTCAAGAGAGTGATGCAGAGGCTCCAGGGAGTGCTGCAGAGGCTCCAGAGAGGGATGCTGAGGCTCCAGAGAGGGATGCAGAGGCTCAAGAGAGTGATGCAGAAGATCATGAGAGTGATGCAGAGACTCAAGAGAGTGATGCAGAGGATCAAGAGAGGGAAGCAGAGGATTAAGAGAGTGATGCAGAGGCCGAAGAGAGTGATGCAGAGGCTTAAGAGAGTGATGCAGAGGCTTTAGAGAGTGTTGCAGAGGCTTAGGAGAGTGATGCACAGGCTCAGGTGAGGGATGCAGAGGCTCAAGAGAGTGATGCAGAGGCTTAAGAGAGGGATGCAGAGGCTCAAGAGAATGATGCAGAAGCTCAAGAAAGTGCTACAAAAAGCTCAAGAGAGGGATGCTGAGGTTCCAGAGAGGGATGTAGAGGCTCAAGAGAGTGATGCAGAGGCTCAAGAGAATGATATAGAGGCTTCAGAGAAGGATGCAGAGGCTCAAGAGAATGATGCAGAGGCTCAAGAGAGTGATCCAGAGAATATAGAGAGGGATGCAGAGGCTTAAGAAAGTGATTCAGAGGCTCAAAAGAGGGATGCAGAGGCTTAAGAGTGTGATTCAGAGGCTCAAGAGAGTGATGTAGAGGCTCAAGAGAGGGATGCAGGGGCTCAAGAGAGAGATACAGAGGCTCAAGAGAATGATGCAGAGGCTGAAGAGAGTGTTGCAGAGGCTCAAGAGAGGGATGCAGAGGCTCAAGAGAGTGATGCAGAGGCGCAAGAGAGTGATGCAGACGATCAAGAGAGTGATGCAGAGGCTCAAGAGAGTGATGCAGAGGATCAAGAGAGGGAAGCAGAGGCGTAAGAGAGTGATGCAGAGGCTTAAGAGAGTGATGCAGAGGCTCTAGAGAGTGATGCAGAGGCTTAAGAGAGTGATGCAGAGGCTTATGAGAGGGATGTAGAGGCTCAAGTGAGTGACGCAGAGACTCAAGAGAGTTATGCAGAGGCTCAAGAGAGTGATGCAGAGGCTTACGAGAGTGATGCAGAGGCTCAAGGGAGGGATGCAGAGGCTTAAGAGAGTGATGCATAGGCTCAAGTGAGGGATGCAGAGGCGCATGAGAGGGATGCAGAGGCTCATATGAGGGATGCTGAGGCTCAAGTGAGGGATGGAGAGGCTTAGAAGAATGATGCAGAGGCTCAAGAGATAGATGCAGAGGCTGAAGAGAGTGATGCAGAGGCTCAAGAGAGTGATGCAGAGGCTCTAGAGAGTGATGCAGAGGATCAAGAGAGGGATTCAGAGGCTCAAGAGAGGGATGCAGAGGCTCATGAAAGGTATGCAGCAGTTCAAGAGAGCGATGTAGAGGCTCAAGAAAGGGATGCAGAGGCTTGAGAAAGTGATGCAGAGGCTCAAAATAGGGATGCAGAGGCATAAGAGGGTGATGCAGAGGCTGAAGAGAGTGTTGCATCGGCTCAAGAGAGGGATGCAGAGGCTCAAGAGAGTGATGCAGAGACTCAAGAGAGTTATGCAGAGGCTCAAGAGAGTGATGCAGAGGCTTACGAGAGGGATGCAGAGGATGAAGAGAGTGATGCAGAGGCTCACGAGAGGGATGCAGAGGATGAAGAGAGTGATGCAGAGGCTCGAGAGAGTGATGCAGAGGCTCAAGAGAGGGATTCAGAGGCTCAAAAGAGGGATGCAGAGGCTTAAGAGAGTGATGCAGAGTCTGAAGAGAGTGTTGCATCGGCTCAAGAGAGGGATGCAGAGGCTCAAGAGAGTGATGCAGAGACTCAAGAGAGTTATGCAGAGGCTTAAGAGAGTGATGCAGAGGCTTACGAGAGTAATGCAGAGGCTCATGAGAGTGATGCAGAGGCTGAAGAGAGTGATGCAGAGGCTTAAGAGAGGGATGCAGAGGCTCAAGAGAGTGATGCAAAGGCTCAAGAGAGGGATGCAGGGGCTCAAGAGAGTGATGCAGAGGCTCAAGAGAGGGATGCAGAGACTCTTTAGAGTGATGCAGAGGCTCAAGAGAGGAATGCAAAGGCTTAAGAGAGTGAAGCAAAGGCTCAATAGAGGGATGCAGAGGCTCTTGAGAAGGAAGCAGGACTTCAAAAGAGAGATGCAGAGGCTCAAACTAGTGATGCAGAGGCTTAAGAGAGGGATGCAGAGGCTCACGAGAGTAATGCAGAGGTTTATGAGAGGGATGCTGAGGCTCAAGAGAATGATGCAGAGGCTCAAGAGAGTGCTACAGAGGCACAAGAGAGGGATGCTGAGGCTCCAGAGAGGGATGCAGAGGCTCAAGAGAATGATGCAGAGGCTGAAGAGAGAGATGCAGAGGCTTAAGAGAGTGATGCAGAGGCTCAAGAGAGTATTGCAGAGGCTCAAGAGAATGATGCAGAGGCTCAATAGAATGATGTAGAGGCTTAAGAGAGGGATGCAGAGGCTCAAGAGAATGATGCAGAGGCTAAAGAGAGTGATGCAGAGGAATAAGAGAGGGATGCAGAGGCTTATGAGAGTGATGGAGAGGCTCAAGTGAGTGATGCAGAGGCTCAAGAGAATGATGTAGAGGCTCAAGAGAGTGATGTAGAGGCTCAAGAGAGAGATGCTGAGGATCATGAGAGTGATGCAGCGGCTAAAAAGTGTGATAAAGCGGCTTAAGAGAGTGATGCAGAGGCTTAAGAAAGTGATGCAGAGGCTTAAGAGAGGGATGTAGAGGCTCAAGAGAGTGATGCAGAGGCTGAAGAGAGTGATGCAGATGCTTAGGAGAATGATTCAGAGGCTCAAGAGAGGGATGCCAAGGCTGACGAGAGTGATGCAGATGCTCAAGAGAGTTATGCAGAGGCTCAAGAGAGGGATGCCAAGGCTGACGAGAGTGATGCAGATGCTCAAGAGAGTTATGCAGAGGCTCAAGAGAGTGATGCAGAGGCTTACGACAGTGATGCAGAGGCTCAGAAGAGGGATGTAGACGCTGAAGAGAGTGATGCAGAGGCTTAAGAGAGTGATGCAGAGGCTTAAGAGAGGGGATGCAGAGGCTCAAGAGAGTGATACAGAAGCTGAAGAAAGTGATGGAGAGGATTAAGAGAGGGGATGCAGAGCCTCAAGAGAGTGATACGGAGGCTGAAGAAAGTGATGCAGAGCCTTAAGAGAGAGATGCAGAGGCTCAAGAGAGGGATGCAGAGGCTCAAGAGAGGGAGGCAGAGGCTTAAGAGAGTGATGCAAAGGCTCAATAGAGGGATGCAGAGGCTCATGAGAGGGATGCAGGAGTTCAAGGGAGGGATACAGAGGCTCAAGAGATTGATGCAGAGGCTTAAGAGAGGGATGCAGATGCTCAAGAGAGTGATGCAGAGGCTCCAGGGAGTGCTGCAGAGGCTCCAGAGAGGGATGCTGAGGCTCCAGAGAGGGATGCAGAGGCTCAAGAGAGTGATGCAGAAGATCATGAGAGTGATGCAGAGACTCAAGAGAGTGATGCAGAGGATCAAGAGAGGGAAGCAGAGGATTAAGAGAGTGATGCAGAGGCCGAAGAGAGTGATGCAGAGGCTTAAGAGAGTGATGCAGAGGCTTTAGAGAGTGTTGCAGAGGCTTAGGAGAGTGATGCACAGGCTCAGGTGAGGGATGCAGAGGCTCAAGAGAGTGATGCAGAGGCTTAAGAGAGGGATGCAGAGGCTCAAGAGAATGATGCAGAAGTTCAAGAAAGTGCTACAAAAAGCTCAAGAGAGGGATGCTGAGGTTCCAGAGAGGGATGTAGAGGCTCAAGAGAGTGATGCAGAGGCTCAAGAGAATGATATAGAGGCTTCAGAGAAGGATGCAGAGGCTCAAGAGAATGATGCAGAGGCTCAAGAGAGTGATCCAGAGGATATAGAGAGGGATGCAGAGGCTTAAGAAAGTGATTCAGAGGCTCAAGAGAGTGATGTAGAGGCTCAAGAGAGGGATGCAGGGGCTCAAGAGAGAGATACAGAGGCTCAAGAGAATGATGCAGAGGCTGAAGAGAGTGTTGCAGAGGCTCAAGAGAGGGATGCAGAGGCTCAAGAGAGTGATGCAGAGGCGCAAGAGAGTGATGCAGACGATCAAGAGAGTGATGCAGAGGCTCAAGAGAGTGATGCAGAGGATCAAGAGAGGGAAGCAGAGGCGTAAGAGAGTGATGCAGAGGCTTAAGAGAGTGATGCAGAGGCTCTAGAGAGTGATGCAGAGGCTTAAGAGAGTGATGCAGAGGCTGATGAGAGGGATGTAGAGGCTCAAGTGAGTGACGCAGAGACTCAAGAGAGTTATGCAGAGGCTCAAGAGAGTGATGCAGAGGCTTACGAGAGTGATGCAGAGGCTCAAGGGAGGGATGCAGAGGCTAAAGAGAGTGATGCATAGGCTCAAGTGAGGGATGCAGAGGCGCATGAGAGGGATGCAGAGGCTTAAGAAAGTGATGCAGAGGCTCAAAAGAGGGATGCAGAGGCTAAAGAGAGTGATGCATAGGCTCAAGTGAGGGATGCAGAGGCGCATGAGAGGGATGCAGAGGCTTAAGAAAGTGATGCAGAGGCTCAAAAGAGGGATGCAGAGGCTTAAGAGAGTGATGCAGAGGCTCAAGAGAGTGATGTAGAGGCTCAAGAGAGGGATGCAGGGGCTCAAGAGAGAGATACAGACGCTCAAGAGAATGATGCAGAGGCTGAAGAGAGTGATGCAGAGGCTTAACAGAAGGATGCAGAGGCTTAAGAGAGTGATGCAAAGGTTCAAGAGAGGGATGCAGGGGCTCAAGAGAAGGATGCAGAGGCTCAAGAGAGGGATGCAGAGACTCTTTAGAGTTATGCAGAGGCTCAAGAGAGGAATGCAAAGGCTTAAGAGAGTGAAACAAAGGCTCAATAGAGGGATGCAGAGGCTCATGAGAAGGATGCAGGAGTTCAAGAGAGTGATGCAGACGCTCAAACTAGTGATGCAGAGGCTTAAGAGAGGGATGCAGAGGCTCACGAGAGTGATGCAGAGGTTTATGAGAGGGATGCTGAGGCTCAAGAGAGTGCTGCAGAGGCACAAGAGAGGGATGCTGATGCTCCAGAGAGGGATGCAGAGGCTCAAGAGAGTGATGCAGAGGCTGAAGAGAGAGATGCAGAGGCTTAAGAGAGTGATGCAGAGGCTCAAGAGAGTATTGCAGAGGCTCAAGAGAATGATGCAGAGGCTCAATAGAATGATGTAAAGGCTTAAGAGAGGGATGCAGAGGCTCAAGAGAATGATGCAGAGGCTCAAGAGAGTGATGCAGAGGAATAAGAGAGGGATGCAGAGGCTTAAGAGAGTGATGGAGAGGCTCAAGTGAGTGATGCAGAGGCTCAAGAGAATGATGTATAGGCTCAAGAGAGTGATGTAGAGGCTCAAGAGAGAGATGCAGAGGATCATGAGAGTGATGCAGCGGCTAAAAAGAGTGATGAAGAGGCTAAAGAGAGTGATGCAGAGGCTTAAGAGAGTGATGCAGAGGCTTATGAGAGGGATGCAGAGGCTCAAGAGAGTGATGCAGAGGCTCAGGAGAGTGATGCAGATGCTTAGGAGAATGATGCAGAGGCTGAATAGAGGGATGCAGAGGCTCAAGAGAGTGATGCAGATGCTCAAGAGAGTTATGCAGAGGCTCAAGAGAGTGATGCAGAGGCTTACGGGAGTGATGCAGAGGCTCAGGAGAGGGATGTAGACGCTCAAGAGAGTGATGCAGAGGCTGAAGAAAGTGATGCAGAGGCTTAAGAGAGGGATGCAGAGGCTCAAGAGAGGGATGCAAAGGCTCAAGAGAGTGATGCAGGGGCTCAAGCGAGGGATGCAGAGGCTCAGGAGAGGGAGGCAGAGGCTTAAGAGAGTGATGCAAAGGCTCAATAGAGGGATGCAGATGCTCATGAGAGGGATGCAGGAGTTCAAGAGAGGGATGCTGTGGCTCACGAGAGGGATGCAGAGGCGTACGAGAGTGATGCAGATGCTTAAGGGAGTGATGCAGAGGCTCTAGAGAGTGATGCAGAGGCTTAAGAGAGTGATGCAGAGGCTTATGAGAGGGATGTAGAGGCTCAAGAGAGTGACGCAGAGACTCAAGAGAGTTATGCAGAGGCTCAAGAGAGTGATGCAGAGGCTTACGAGAGTGATGCAGAGGCTCAAGGGAGGGATGCAGAGGCTTAAGAGAGTGATGCATAGGCTCAAGTGAGGGATGCAGAGGCGCATGAGAGGGATGCAGAGGCTTAAGAAAGTGATGCAGAGGCTCAAGAGAGTGATGTAGAGGCTCAAGAGAGGGATGCAGGGGCTCAAGAGAGAGATACAGACGCTCAAGAGAATGATGCAGAGGCTGAAGAGAGTGATGCAGAGGCTTAACAGAAGGATGCAGAGGCTTAAGAGAGTGATGCAAAGGCTCAAGAGAGTGAAGCAAAGGCTCAATAGAGGGATGCAGAGGCTCAAGAGAAGGATGCAGAGGCTCAAGAGAGGGATGCAGAGACTCTTTAGAGTGATGCAGAGGCTCAAGGCAGGAATGCAAAGGCTTAAGAGAGTGAAGCAAAGGCTCAATAGAGGGATGCAAAGGCTCATGAGAAGGTTGCAGGAGTTCAAGAGAGTGATGCAGACGCTCAAACTAGTGATGCAGAGGCTTAAGAGAGGGATGCAGAGGCTCACGAGAGTGATGCAGAGGTTTATGAGAGGGATGCTGAGGCTCAGAGAATGATGCAGAGGCTCAAGAGAGTGCTGCAGAGGCACAAGAGAGGGATGCTGAGGCTCCAGAGAGGGATGCAGAGGCTCAAGAGAGTGATGCAGAGGCTGAAGAGAGAGATGCAGAGGCTTAAGAGAGTGATGCAGAGGCTCAAGAGAGTATTGCAGAGGCTCACGAGAATGATGCAGAGGCTCAATAGAATGATATAAAGGCTTAAGAGAGGGATGCAGAGGCTCAAGAGAATGATGCAGAGGCTCAAGAGAGTGATGCAGAGGAATAAGAGAGGGATGCAGAGGCTTAAGAGAGTGATGGAGAGGCTCAAGTGAGTGATGCAGAGGCTCAAGAGAATGATGTAGAGGCTCAAGAGAGTGATGTAGAGGCTCAAGAGAGAGATGCAGAGGATCATGAGAGTGATGCAGCGGCTAAAAAGAGTGATGAAGAGGCTTAAGAGAGTGATGCAGAGGCTTAAGAGAGTGATGCAGAGGCTTATGAGAGGGATGCAGAGGCTCAAGAGAGTGATGCAGAGGCTCAGGAGAGTGATGC
Source organism: Procambarus clarkii (assembly GCF_040958095.1). Taxonomy (NCBI): domain Eukaryota; kingdom Metazoa; phylum Arthropoda; class Malacostraca; order Decapoda; family Cambaridae; genus Procambarus; species Procambarus clarkii. Next base: position 1,671 of record NW_027189791.1, on the reverse strand, counting down.
AGATGCTTAGGAGAATGATGCAGAGGCTGAATAGAGGGATGCAGAGGCTCAAGAGAGTGATGCAGATGCTCAAGAGAGTTATGCATAGGCTCAGGAGAGGGACGTAGACGCTCAAGAGAGTGATGCAGAGGCTTAAGAGAGGGGATGCAGAGGCTCAAGAGAGTGATACAGAGGCTGAAGAAAGTGATGCAGAGGCTTAAGAGAGGGATGCAGAGGCTCAAGAGAGGGATGCAAAGGCTCAAGACAGTGATGCAGGGGCTCAAGAGAGGGATGCAGAGGCTCACGAGAGGGAGCCAGAGGCTTAGGAGAGTGATGCAAAGGCTCAATAGAGGGATGCAGATGCTCATGAGAGGGATGCAGGAGTTCAAGAGAGGGATGCAGAGGCTCAAGAGAATGATGCAGAGGCTTAAGAAAGGGATGCAGATGCTCAAGAGAGTGATACAGAGGCTTAAGAGAGGGATGCAGAGGGTCAGGAGAATGATGCAGAGGCTCAAGGGAGTGCTGCAGAGGCTCAAGGGAGTGCTGCAGAGGCTCCAGAGAGGGATGGATGCAGAGGCTCAAGAGAGTGATGCAGAGGATCATGAGAGTGATGCAGAGACTCAAGAGAGTGATGCAGAGGCTCAAGAGAATTATGCAGAGGCTCAAGAAAGTGCTACAAAAGGCTCAAGAGAGGGATGCTGAGGTTCCAGAGAGTAATATAGAGTCTTAAGAGAGGGATGCAGAGGCTCAAGAGAATGATGCAGAGGCTCAAGAGAGTGATCCAGAGGATCAAGAGAGGGATGCAGAGGCTTAAGAGAGTGATGCAGAGGCTCAAGAGAGTGATGCAGAGGCTCAAGAGAGTGATGCAGAGGCTCAAGAGAGTGATGCAGACGATCAAGAGTGTGATGCAGAGGCTCAAGAGAGTGATGCAGAGGATCAAGAGAGGGAAGCAGAGGCTCGATTTGCCTAATAAGCCAAGTTTTCATGAATTAATATATTTTCTTTAATTTTTTTCTTATGAAATGATAAAGCTACCCATTACATTATGTATGAGGTCAATTTGTTTTTATTTGAGTTAAAATTAACGTAGATATATGACCGAACCTAACCTAACCTATAGAGATAGGTTAGGTTAGGTGGCCGAAAAAGTTAGGTTAGGTTAGGTTAGGTAGGTTAGGTAGTCGAAAAACAATTAATTCATGAAAACTTGGCTTATTAGGCAAATCGGGCCTTGCATAGTAGGCTGATAAGTGCGTTCTGGCTACTAGGTACGACATATATATATATATATATATATATATATATATATATATATGTCGTACCTAGTAGCCAGAACTCACTTCTCAGCCTACTATTCAAGGCCCGATTTGCCTAATAAGCCAAGTTTTCCTGAATTAATATATTTACTATAATTTTTTTCTTATGAATGATAAAGCAACCCTTTTCTCTATGTATGAGGTCATTTTTTTTTATTGGAGTTAAAATTAACGTAGATATATGACCGAACCTAACCAACCCTACCTAACCTAACCTAACCTATATTTATAGGTAAGGTTAGGTTAGGTAGCCAAAAAAAGCTAGGTTGGTTAGGTTAGGTAGGTTAGGTAGACGAAAAAACATTAATTCATGAAAACTTGGCTTATTAGGCAAATCGAGCCTTGAATAGTAGGCTGAGAAGTGCGTTCTGGCTAT
>NW_027189790.1:0-89520 GCF_040958095.1 Procambarus clarkii | reverse complement strand
ACCCCCAAACATACTTTGTGTATTTTTTTTTTTACTCATAGAAGTTTATGTGATATAATATTCATTCTGGTACCAAAAAAATTCGCAAATAAATTCTCTACAAAACAAAAGTATCCCCATCCATTTCAGTTTAAAAATGGAATTTATAGAAATATTTTTTCGATTGACGAGAAAAGTAGGCAGTTATGCGGAATCGTAAGAAAAACCAGTGACGAGTTATCTCTAATATAAAGCGCGAAAGTGTTAATACTATTGAAAATACATTGATTTTTATCATTTGTATTGGAAACAACATTTTCATATGTCTTTTCTTGGATCTAAATAATACGAAACCTCGCTCTATGATTTGAAGTTAAAATCCTCAAATATGGTTAAATAGTTACTTTTTTTTCAAGTTTTTCATGTAGTTTGATACTACGTAAATACATTCATTTTTACCAATATTTCGATTCTATTTCATGTAGTATAACGATATGTGATTTGGCCTTCAAATCTCAGAATTTCGCACAATATTGCATTTTAAGCAAGTTTTCTTGCATTTTGTTTCGTACGAGAAATCATCGAATTTAGCAATATTTTGACGTTTATCATCCCCTTTTCCTTTGTTTGATTTAAACAAAATATGATCGAATTAGGCAATATTTTGCCATTTTTCCTCGTTTTTGTGAATTTTCAGTCTATGGGTATTAATTCATTATATATACGATAAAAATGAGGCAAACACATAATTGATTAGATAATAACCTTAAATACTTCATTTTCAATCAACTATTAGTTTCTCGTTAAAATACTGAGTAAGATATTGAAAAGGGGAGAAGTTCTGTTTTTATTGCATATATCGACGTTTCAGCCGGAATAGAGCGATTTTCGTGTACATCTTCCATCGGTAATATAAACGGAAAATCAGGAACATTTTAGTTAACACTAATGAAAATACATTGATTTTTATCATTTGTATTGGAAACAACATTTTCATATGTCTTTTCTTGGATCTAAATAATACGAAACCTCGCTCTATGATTTGAAGTTAAAATCCTCAAATATAGTTAAATATTGACTTTTTCACGTTTTTCATGTAGTTTGATATTACGTAAATATATTCATTTTTACCTATATTTCGATACTATTTCATGTAGTATCACGATATGTGATTTGGCCTTCGAATCTCAGAATTTCGCATAATATTGCATTTTAAGCAAGTTTTCTTGCATTTTGTTTCGTACGAGAAATCATCGAATTTAGCAATATTTTGACGTTTATCATTCCCTTTTCCTTCATGTCATTTAATCAAAATATCATCGAATTAGGCAATATTTTGCCGTTTTTCCACGTTTTTGTGAATTTTCAGTTTATTAGTATTAACTCAATAAATATACAATAAAAATGATGCAAACACATAATTGATTAGATTATAACCTTAAATACTTCATTTTCAATCATTTATTTGTTTCTCTTTAAAATACTGATTAAGATATTGAAAAGGGGAGAGTTCTGTTTTTATTGCATATATCGACGTTTCAGCCGGATTAGAGCGGTTTTACGTGGACATCTTCCATCGGTAATATAAACGGAAAATCAGGAACATTTTAGTTAATTCTAATGAAAACACATTGATTTTTATAATTTGTATTGGAAACAACATTGTCATATGTCTTTTCATGGATCTAAATAGTACGAAACCTCGCTTTATGATTCGAAGTTAAAATCCTCAAATTTGGTATAATCGTGACTTTTTTCAGGTTTTTCATGTAGTTTGATATTACGTAAATATATTCATTTTTACCAATATTTCGATACTATTTCATGTAGTATCACGATATGTGATTTGGCCTTCAAATCTCAGAATTTCGCATAATATTGCGAAATTCTGAGATTTGAAGGCCAAATCACATATCGTGATACTACATGAAATAGTATCGAAATATTGGAAAAATGAATATATTTACGTAATATCAAACTACATGAAAAACGAAAAAAGTCACTATTATACCAAATTTGTGGATTTTAACTTCGAATCATAAAGCGAGGTTTCGTACTATTTAGATCCATGAAAAGACATATGACAATGTTGTTTCCAATACAAATTATAAAAATCAATGTGTTTTCATTAGAATTAACTAAAATGTTCCTGATTTTCCGTTTATATTACCGATGGAAGATGTACACGTAAAACCGCTCTATTCCGGCTGAAACGTCGATATATGCAATAAAAACCGAACTTCTCCCCTTTTCAATATCTTACTCAGTATTTTAACGAGAAACAAATAGATGATTGAAAATGAAGTATTTAAGGTTACTATCTAATCAATTATGTGTTTGCATCATTTTTATTGTATATTTAATGAATTAATACTAATAAACTGAAAATTCACAAAAACGTGGAAAAACGGCAAAATATTGCCTAATTCGATGATATTTTGATTAAATCACATAAAGGAAAAGGTAATGATAAACGTCAAAATATTGCTAAATTCGATGATTTCTCATACGAAACAAAATGCAAGAAAACTTGCTTAAAATGCAATATTATGCGAAATTCTGAGATTTGAAGGCCAAATCACATATCGTGACACTACATGAATTTAGTATCGAAATATTGGTAAAAATGAATATATATACGTAATATCAAACTACATGAAAAACGTGAAAAAAGTCACTATTTTACCAAATTTGAGGATTTTAACTTCGAATCATAAAGCGAGGTTTCGTACTATTTAGATCCATGAAAAGACATATGACAATGTTGTTTCCAATACAAATTATAAAAATCAATGTGTTTTCATTAGAATTAACTAAAATGTTCCTGATTTTCCGTTTATATTACCGATGGAAGATGTACACGTAAAACCGCTCTAATCCGGCTGAAACGTCGATATTATGCAATAAAACAGAACTTCTCCCCCTTTTCAATATCTTACTCAGTATTTTAAAGAGAAACAAATATATGATTGAAATGAAGTATTTAAGGTTATAATCTAATCAATTATGTGTTTGCATCATTTTAATTGTATATTTATTGAGTTAATACTAATAACTGGAAAATTCACAAAAACGAGGAAAAAACGGCAAAATATTGCCTAATTTGATGATATTTTGATTAAATCACACAAAGGAAAAGGGAATGATAACGTCAAAATATTGCTAAATTCGATGATTTCTCGTACGAAACAAAATGCAAGAAAACTTACTTAAAATGCAATATTATGCGAAATTCTGAGATTTGAAGGCCAAATCACCATATCGTGATACTACATGAAATAGTATCGAAATATTGGAAAAATGAATATATTTACGTAATATCAAAACTACATGAAAAACGAAAAAAGTCACTATTATACCAAATTTGTGGATTTTAACTTCGAATCATAAAGCGAGGTTTCGTACTATTTAGATCCATGAAAAGACATATGACAATGTTGTTTCCAATACAAATTATAAAAATCAATGTGTTTTCATTAGAATTAACTAAAATGTTCCTGATTTCCGTTTATATTACCGATGGAAGATGTACATCTTCCATCGGTAATATAAACGGAAAATCAGGAACATTTTAGTTAACACTTTCGCGCTCTCGGCGCTCAAAAAAAAACAATACCCCAGATGCTTTCGGCACTTCGCGCGCCTACGCGTAAGACCGAAAAAGTGTACACTCTTTTGACTGTCCTGACAATAATTGAAGGCGCACGTATTTAAATTTGGTATCACTGTGTTCGCAATGAAATTGTCTATCAGAGCATACCTATAAAATGCCGCCCAAGCATAAGGAGTATCAACACCAAATAAAAAACTATGCAGATCACTCGCCGGAGAGCGCCAAACAGCAACAAAATGTTTCCACTTTCTTAATGGTTGCGAAGCCTACAGTTGTCCTACATCGCTAATTTTGGTATCATTGGAATCGCAATAAAATTCTCTACACGGACATATGCATATGAATGTTTAATATAGGTAATTGCCCACCCGCAACAGTGTGTGAAGTGGAGAGTAGTTAGCCGCGAGCGCACTGGCGAAAACACCGGGGGGAAATCATGCTTGGAAAGTTTATACGTTTCCTGACCCTACTTTTCTATGTACGTATTTCTTTTTTATACCAATGTGTTCGCAATAAAATTTCCTATAAGATGAACTGTAACATTGGTACAAAGCATGTGTAAGAGAAGCGCCAAATATAGAACCACGTCGCTCAGTATGCGTTCGCGGCAGAAACGAACGCATTGTTTTTGTTCGTTTGATGTTTGTCATGTTTATACTTGTTGAAACATTTTATAATTTGTATGACAGTGATCGCAGTAAAATTCCCTACACAGACATATACATAACACATACAAATATTTCCCACGTGTTGGATATATCAACGGCTAAAGGGGAACCCACTGCCACACGCTCGCCACACCCCCAAACATACTTTGTGTATTTTTTTTTTTACTCATAGAAGTTTATGTGATATAATAGTTCATTCTGGTACCAAAAAAATTCGCAAATAAATTCTCTACAAAACAAAAGTATCCCCATCCATTTCAGTTTAAAAATGGAATTTATAGAAATATTTTTTCGATTGACGAGAAAAGTAGGCAGTTATGCGGAATCGTAAGAAAAACCAGTGACGAGTTATCTCTAATATAAAGCGCGAAAGTGTTAATACTATTGAAAATACATTGATTTTTATCATTTGTATTGGAAACAACATTTTCATATGTCTTTCTTGGATCTAAATAATACGAAACCTCGCTCTATGATTTGAAGTTAAAATCCTCAAATATGGTTAAATAGTTACTTTTTTTTCAAGTTTTTCATGTAGTTTGATACTACGTAAATACATTCATTTTTACCAATATTTCGATTCTATTTCATGTAGTATAACGATATGTGATTTGGCCTTCAAATCTCAGAATTTCGCACAATATTGCATTTTAAGCAAGTTTTCTTGCATTTTGTTTCGTACGAGAAATCATCGAATTTAGCAATATTTTGACGTTTATCATCCCCTTTTCCTTGTTTGATTTAAACAAAATATGATCGAATTAGGCAATATTTTGCCATTTTTCCTCGTTTTTGTGAATTTTCAGTCTATGGGTATTAATTCATTATATATTACGATAAAATGAGGCAAACACATAATTGATTAGATAATAACCTTAAATACTTCATTTTCAATCAACTATTAGTTTCTCGTTAAAATACTGAGTAAGATATTGAAAAGGGGAGAAGTTCTGTTTTTATTGCATATATCGACGTTTCAGCCGGAATAGAGCGATTTTCGTGTACATCTTCCATCGGTAATATAAACGGAAAATCAGGAACATTTTAGTTAACACTAATGAAAATACATTGATTTTTATCATTTGTATTGGAAACAACATTTTCATATGTCTTTTCTTGGATCTAAATAATACGAAACCTCGCTCTATGATTTGAAGTTAAAATCCTCAAATATAGTTAAATATTGACTTTTTCACGTTTTCATGTAGTTTGATATTACGTAAATATATTCATTTTACCTATATTTCGATACTATTTCATGTAGTATCACGATATGTGATTTGGCCTTCGAATCTCAGAATTTCGCATAATATTGCATTTTAAGCAAGTTTTCTTGCATTTTGTTTCGTACAGAAATCATCGAATTTAGCAATATTTTGACGTTTATCATTCCCTTTTCCTTTCATGTCATTTAATCAAAATATCATCGAATTAGGCAATATTTTGCCGTTTTTCCACGTTTTTGTGAATTTTCAGTTTATTAGTATTAACTCAATAAATATACAATAAAAATGATGCAAACACATAATTGATTAGATTATAACCTTAAATACTTCATTTTCAATCATTTATTTGTTTCTCTTTAAAATACTGATTAAGATATTGAAAAGGGGAGAAGTTCTGTTTTTATTGCATATATCGACGTTTCAGCCGGATTAGAGCGGTTTTACGTGGACATCTTCCATCGGTAATATAAACGGAAAATCAGGAACATTTTAGTTAATTCTAATGAAAACACATTGATTTTTATAATTTGTATTGGAAACAACATTGTCATATGTCTTTTCATGGATCTAAATAGTACGAAAACCTCGCTTTATGATTCGAAGTTAAAATCCTCAAATTTGGTATAATCGTGACTTTTTTCAGGTTTTTCATGTAGTTTGATATTACGTAAATATATTCATTTTTACCAATATTTCGATACTATTTCATGTAGTATCACGATATGTGATTTGGCCTTCAAATCTCAGAATTTCGCATAATATTGCGAAATTCTGAGATTTGAAGGCCAAATCACATATCGTGATACTACATGAAATAGTATCGAAATATTGGAAAAATGAATATATTTACGTAATATCAAACTACATGAAAAACGAAAAAAGTCACTATTATACCAAATTTGTGGATTTTAACTTCGAATCATAAAGCGAGGTTTCGTACTATTTAGATCCATGAAAAGACATATGACAATGTTGTTTCCAATACAAATTATAAAATCAATGTGTTTTCATTAGAATTAACTAAAATGTTCCTGATTTTCCGTTTATATTACCGATGGAAGATGTACACGTAAAACCGCTCTATTCCGGCTGAAACGTCGATATATGCAATAAAAACCGAACTTCTCCCCTTTTCAATATCTTACTCAGTATTTTAACGAGAAACAAATAGATGATTAAAAATGAAGTATTTAAGGTTACTATCTAATCAATTATGTGTTTGCATCATTTTTATTGTATATTTAATGAATTAATACTAATAAACTGAAAATTCACAAAAACGTGGAAAAACGGCAAAATATTGCCTAATTCGATGATATTTTGATTAAATCACATAAAGGAAAAGGTAATGATAAACGTCAAAATATTGCTAAATTCGATGATTTCTCATACGAAACAAAATGCAAGAAAACTTGCTTAAAATGCAATATTATGCGAAATTCTGAGATTTGAAGGCCAAATCACATATCGTGACACTACATGAATTAGTATCGAAATATTGGTAAAAATGAATATATATACGTAATATCAAACTACATGAAAAACGTGAAAAAAAGTCACTATTTTACCAAATTTGAGGATTTTAACTTCGAATCATAAAGCGAGGTTTCGTACTATTTAGATCCATGAAAAGACATATGACAATGTTGTTTCCAATACAAATTATAAAAATCAATGTGTTTTCATTAGAATTAACTAAAATGTTCCTGATTTTCCGTTTATATTACCGATGGAAGATGTACACGTAAAACCGCTCTAATCCGGCTGAAACGTCGATATATGCAATAAAACAGAACTTCTCCCCCTTTTCAATATCTTACTCAGTATTTTAAAGAGAAACAAATATATGATTGAAAATGAAGTATTTAAGGTTATAATCTAATCAATTATGTGTTTGCATCATTTTAATTGTATATTTATTGAGTTAATACTAATAAACTGAAAATTCACAAAAACGAGGAAAAACGGCAAAATATTGCCTAATTTGATGATATTTTGATTAAATCACACAAAGGAAAAGGGAATGATAAACGTCAAAATATTGCTAAATTCGATGATTTCTCGTACGAAACAAAATGCAAGAAAACTTACTTAAAATGCAATATTATGCGAAATTCTGAGATTTGAAGGCCAAATCACATATCGTGATACTACATGAAATAGTATCGAAATATTGGAAAAATGAATATATTTACGTAATATCAAACTACATGAAAAACGAAAAAAGTCACTATTATACCAAATTTGTGGATTTTAACTTCGAATCATAAAGCGAGGTTCGTACTATTTAGATCCATGAAAAGACATATGACAATGTTGTTTCCAATACAAATTATAAAAATCAATGTGTTTTCATTAGAATTAACTAAAATGTTCCTGATTTTCCGTTTATATTACCGATGGAAGATGTACATCTTCCATCGGTAATATAAACGGAAAATCAGGAACATTTTAGTTAACACTTTCGCGCTCTCGGCGCTCAAAAAAAAACAATACCCCAGATGCTTTCGGCACTTCGCGCGCCTACGCGGTAAGACCGAAAAAGTGTACACTCTTTTGACTGTCCTGACAATAATTGAAGGCGCACGTATTTAAATTTGGTATCACTGTGTTCGCAATGAAATTGTCTATCAGAGCATACCTATAAAATGCCGCCCAAGCATAAGGAGTATCAACACCAAATAAAAAACTATGCAGATCACTCGCCGAGAGCGCCAAACAGCAACAAAATGTTTCCACTTTCTTAATGGTTGCGAAGCCTACAGTTGTCCTACATCGCTAATTTTGGTATCATTGGAATCGCAATAAAATTCTCTACACGGACATATGCATATGAATGTTTAATATAGGTAATTGCCCACCCGCAACAGTGTGTGAAGTGGAGAGTAGTTAGCCGCGAGCGCACTGGCGAAAACACCGGGGGGAAATCATGCTTGGAAAGTTTATACGTTTCCTGACCCTACTTTTCTATGTACGTATTTCTTTTTTATACCAATGTGTTCGCAATAAAATTTCCTATAAGATGAACTGTAAACATTGGTACAAAGCATGTGTAAGAGAAGCGCCAAATATAGAACCACGTCGCTCAGTATGCGTTCGCGGCAGAAACGAACGCATTGTTTTTGTTCGTTTGATGTTTGTCATGTTTATACTTGTTGAAACATTTTATAATTTGTATGACAGTGATCGCAGTAAAATTCCCTACACAGACATATACATAACACATACAAATATTTCCCACGTGTTGGATATATCAACGGCTAAAGGGGAACCCACTGCCACACGCTCGCCACACCCCCAAACATACTTTGTGTATTTTTTTTTTTACTCATAGAAGTTTATGTGATATAATATTCATTCTGGTACCAAAAAAATTCGCAAATAAATTCTCTACAAAACAAAAGTATCCCCATCCATTTCAGTTTAAAAATGGAATTTATAGAAATATTTTTTCGATTGACGAGAAAAGTAGGCAGTTATGCGGAATCGTAAGAAAAACCAGTGACGAGTTATCTCTAATATAAAGCGCGAAAGTGTTAATACTATTGAAAATACATTGATTTTTATCATTTGTATTGGAAACAACATTTTCATATGTCTTTTCTTGGATCTAAATAATACGAAACCTCGCTCTATGATTTGAAGTTAAAATCCTCAAATATGGTTAAATAGTTACTTTTTTTTCAAGTTTTTCATGTAGTTTGATACTACGTAAATACATTCATTTTACCAATATTTCGATTCTATTTCATGTAGTATAACGATATGTGATTTGGCCTTCAAATCTCAGAATTTCGCACAATATTGCATTTTAAGCAAGTTTTCTTGCATTTTGTTTCGTACGAGAAATCATCGAATTTAGCAATATTTTGACGTTTATCATCCCCTTTTCCTTTGTTTGATTTAAACAAAATATGATCGAATTAGGCAATATTTTGCCATTTTTCCTCGTTTTTGTGAATTTTCAGTCTATGGGTATTAATTCATTATATATACGATAAAAAATGAGGCAAACACATAATTGATTAGATAATAACCTTAAATACTTCATTTTCAATCAACTATTAGTTTCTCGTTAAAATACTGAGTAAGATATTGAAAAGGGGAGAAGTTCTGTTTTTATTGCATATATCGACGTTTCAGCCGGAATAGAGCGATTTTCGTGTACATCTTCCATCGGTAATATAAACGGAAAATCAGGAACATTTTAGTTAACACTAATGAAAATACATTGATTTTTATCATTTGTATTGGAAACAACATTTTCATATGTCTTTTCTTGGATCTAAATAATACGAAACCTCGCTCTATGATTTGAAGTTAAAATCCTCAAATATAGTTAAATATTGACTTTTTCACGTTTTTCATGTAGTTTGATATTACGTAAATATATTCATTTTTACCTATATTTCGATACTATTTCATGTAGTATCACGATATGTGATTTGGCCTTCGAATCTCAGAATTTCGCATAATATTGCATTTTAAGCAAGTTTTCTTGCATTTTGTTTCGTACCAGAAATCATCGAATTTAGCAATATTTTGACGTTTATTTTTTTTCCCTTTTCCCTTTATTTTATTTCTCTTTTCCTTTATGTGATTTAATCAAAATATCATCGAATTAGGCAATATTTTGCCGTTTTTCCACGTTTTTGTGAATTTTTCAGTTTATTAGTATTAACTCAATAAATATACAATAAAAATGATGCAAACACATAATTGATTAGATTATAACCTTAAATACTTCATTTTCAATCATTTATTTGTTTCTCTTTAAATACTGATTAAGATATTGAAAAGGGGAGAAGTTCTGTTTTTATTGCATATATCGACGTTTCAGCCGGATTAGAGCGGTTTTACGTGGACATCTTCCATCGGTAATATAAACGGAAAATCAGGAACATTTTAGTTAATTCTAATGAAAACACATTGATTTTTATAATTTGTATTGGAAACAACATTGTCATATGTCTTTTCATGGATCTAAATAGTACGAAACCTCGCTTTATGATTCGAAGTTAAAATCCTCAAATTTGGTATAATCGTGACTTTTTTCAGGTTTTTCATGTAGTTTGATATTACGTAAATATATTCATTTTTACCAATATTTCGATACTATTTCATGTAGTATCACGATATGTGATTTGGCCTTCAAATCTCAGAATTTCGCATAATATTGCGAAATTCTGAGATTTGAAGGCCAAATCACATATCGTGATACTACATGAAATAGTATCGAAATATTGGAAAAATGAATATATTTACGTAATATCAAACTACATGAAAACGAAAAAAGTCACTATTATACCAAATTTGTGGATTTTAACTTCGAATCATAAAGCGAGGTTTCGTACTATTTAGATCCATGAAAAGACATATGACAATGTTGTTTCCAATACAAATTATAAAAATCAATGTGTTTTCATTAGAATTAACTAAAATGTTCCTGATTTTTCCGTTTATATTACCGATGGAAGATGTACACGTAAAACCGCTCTATTCCGGCTGAAACGTCGATATATGCAATAAAAACCGAACTTCTCCCCTTTTCAATATCTTACTCAGTATTTTAACGAGAAACAAATAGATGATTGAAAATGAAGTATTTAAGGTTACTATCTAATCAATTATGTGTTTGCATCATTTTTATTGTATATTTAATGAATTAATACTAATAAACTGAAAATTCACAAAAACGTGGAAAAACGGCAAAATATTGCCTAATTCGATGATATTTTGATTAAATCACATAAAGGAAAAGGTAATGATAAACGTCAAAATATTGCTAAATTCGATGATTTCTCATACGAAACAAATGCAAGAAAACTTGCTTAAAATGCAATATTATGCGAAATTCTGAGATTTGAAGGCCAAATCACATATCGTGACACTACATGAATTAGTATCGAAATATTGGTAAAAATGAATATATATACGTAATATCAAACTACATGAAAAACGTGAAAAAAAGTCACTATTTTACCAAATTTGAGGATTTTAACTTCGAATCATAAAGCGAGGTTTCGTACTATTTAGATCCATGAAAAGACATATGACAATGTTGTTTCCAATACAAATTATAAAAATCAATGTGTTTTCATTAGAATTAACTAAAATGTTCCTGATTTTCCGTTTATATTACCGATGGAAGATGTACACGTAAAACCGCTCTAATCCGGCTGAAACGTCGATATATGCAATAAAACAGAACTTCTCCCCCTTTTCAATATCTTACTCAGTATTTTAAAGAGAAACAAATATATGATTGAAAATGAAGTATTTAAGGTTATAATCTAATCAATTATGTGTTTGCATCATTTTAATTGTATATTTATTGAGTTAATACTAATAAACTGAAAATTCACAAAAACGAGGAAAAACGGCAAAATATTGCCTAATTTGATGATATTTTGATTAAATCACACAAAGGAAAAGGGAATGATAAACGTCAAAATATTGCTAAATTCGATGATTTCTCGTACGAAACAAAATGCAAGAAAACTTACTTAAAATGCAATATTATGCGAAATTCTGAGATTTGAAGGCCAAATCACATATCGTGATACTACATGAATAGTATCGAAATATTGGAAAAATGAATATATTTACGTAATATCAAACTACATGAAAAACGAAAAAAGTCACTATTATACCAAATTTGTGGATTTTAACTTCGAATCATAAAGCGAGGTTTCGTACTATTTAGATCCATGAAAAGACATATGACAATGTTGTTTCCAATACAAATTATAAAAATCAATGTGTTTTCATTAGAATTAACTAAAATGTTCCTGATTTTCCGTTTATATTACCGATGGAAGATGTACATCTTCCATCGGTAATATAAACGGAAAATCAGGAACATTTTAGTTAACACTTTCGCGCTCTCGGCGCTCAAAAAAAAAACAATACCCCAGATGCTTTCGGCACTTCGCGCGCCTACGCGGTAAGACCGAAAAAGTGTACACTCTTTTGACTGTCCTGACAATAATTGAAGGCGCACGTATTTAAATTTGGTATCACTGTGTTCGCAATGAAATTGTCTATCAGAGCATACCTATAAAATGCCGCCCAAGCATAAGGAGTATCAACACCAAATAAAAAACTATGCAGATCACTCGCCGAGAGCGCCAAACAGCAACAAAATGTTTCCACTTTCTTAATGGTTGCGAAGCCTACAGTTGTCCTACATCGCTAATTTTGGTATCATTGGAATCGCAATAAAATTCTCTACACGGACATATGCATATGAATGTTTAATATAGGTAATTGCCCACCCGCAACAGTGTGTGAAGTGGAGAGTAGTTAGCCGCGAGCGCACTGGCGAAAACACCGGGGGAAATCATGCTTGGAAAGTTTATACGTTTCCTGACCCTACTTTTCTATGTACGTATTTCTTTTTATACCAATGTGTTCGCAATAAAATTTCCTATAAGATGAACTGTAAACATTGGTACAAAGCATGTGTAAGAGAAGCGCCAAATATAGAACCACGTCGCTCAGTATGCGTTCGCGGCAGAAACGAACGCATTGTTTTTGTTCGTTTGATGTTTGTCATGTTTATACTTGTTGAAACATTTTATAATTTGTATGACAGTGATCGCAGTAAAATTCCCTACACAGACATATACATAACACATACAAATATTTCCCACGTGTTGGATATATCAACGGCTAAAGGGGAACCCACTGCCACACGCTCGCCACACCCCCAAACATACTTTGTGTATTTTTTTTTTTACTCATAGAAGTTTATGTGATATAATATTCATTCTGGTACCAAAAAAATTCGCAAATAAATTCTCTACAAAACAAAAGTATCCCCATCCATTTCAGTTTAAAAATGGAATTTATAGAAATATTTTTTCGATTGACGAGAAAAGTAGGCAGTTATGCGGAATCGTAAGAAAAACCAGTGACGAGTTATCTCTAATATAAAGCGCGAAAGTGTTAATACTATTGAAAATACATTGATTTTTATCATTTGTATTGGAAACAACATTTTCATATGTCTTTTCTTGGATCTAAATAATACGAAACCTCGCTCTATGATTTGAAGTTAAAATCCTCAAATATGGTTAAATAGTTACTTTTTTTTTCAAGTTTTTCATGTAGTTTGATACTACGTAAATACATTCATTTTTACCAATATTTCGATTCTATTTCATGTAGTATAACGATATGTGATTTGGCCTTCAAATCTCAGAATTTCGCACAATATTGCATTTTAAGCAAGTTTTCTTGCATTTTGTTTCGTACGAGAAATCATCGAATTTAGCAATATTTTGACGTTTATCATCCCCTTTTCCTTTGTTTGATTTAAACAAAATATGATCGAATTAGGCAATATTTTGCCATTTTTCCTCGTTTTTGTGAATTTTCAGTCTATGGGTATTAATTCATTATATATACGATAAAAATGAGGCAAACACATAATTGATTAGATAATAACCTTAAATACTTCATTTTCAATCAACTATTAGTTTCTCGTTAAAATACTGAGTAAGATATTGAAAAGGGGAGAAGTTCTGTTTTTATTGCATATATCGACGTTTCAGCCGGAATAGAGCGATTTTCGTGTACATCTTCCATCGGTAATATAAACGGAAAATCAGGAACATTTTAGTTAACACTAATGAAAATACATTGATTTTTATCATTTGTATTGGAAACAACATTTTCATATGTCTTTTCTTGGATCTAAATAATACGAAACCTCGCTCTATGATTTGAAGTTAAAATCCTCAAATATAGTTAAATATTGACTTTTTCACGTTTTTCATGTAGTTTGATATTACGTAAATATATTCATTTTTACCTATATTTCGATACTATTTCATGTAGTATCACGATATGTGATTTGGCCTTCGAATCTCAGAATTTCGCATAATATTGCATTTTAAGCAAGTTTTCTTGCATTTTGTTTCGTACCAGAAATCATCGAATTTAGCAATATTTTGACGTTTATTTTTTTTCCCTTTTCCCTTTATTTTATTTCTCTTTTCCTTTATGTGATTTAATCAAAATATCATCGAATTAGGCAATATTTTGCCGTTTTTCCACGTTTTTGTGAATTTTCAGTTTATTAGTATTAACTCAATAAATATACAATAAAAATGATGCAAACACATAATTGATTAGATTGTAACCTTAATTACTTCATTTTCAATCATCTATTTGTTTCTCTTTAAATACTGAGTAAGATATTGAAAAGGGGAGAAGTTCGGTTTTTATTGCATATATCGACGTTTCAGCCGGAATTAGAAGGGTTTTGCGTGTACATCTTCCATCGGTAATATAAACGGAAAATCAGGAACATTTTAGTTAATTCTAATGAAAACACATTGATTTTTATAATTTGTATTGGAAACAACATTGTCATATGTCTTTTCATGGATCTAAATAGTACGAAACCTCGCTTTATGATTCGAATTTAAAATCCTCAAATTTGGTATAATAGTGACTTTTTTCACGTTTTTCATGTAGTTTGATATTACGTATATATATTAATTTTTCCCAATATTTCGATACTATTTCATGTAGTATCACGATCTGTGATTTGGCCTTCAAATCTCAGAATTTCGCATAATATTGCATTTTAAGCAAGTTTTCTTGCATTTTGTTTCGTACGAGAAATCATCGAATTTAGCAATATTTTGACGTTTATCATTCCCTTTTCCTTCATGTCATTTAATCAAAATATCATCGAATTAGGCAATATTTTGCCGTTTTTCCACGTTTTTGTGAATTTTCAGTTTATTAGTATTAACTCAATAAATATACAATAAAATGATGCAAACACATAATTGATTAGATTATAACCTTAAATACTTCATTTTCAATCATTTATTTGTTTCTCTTTAAAATACTGATTAAGATATTGAAAAGGGGAGAAGTTCTGTTTTTATTGCATATATCGACGTTTCAGCCGGATTAGAGCGGTTTTACGTGGACATCTTCCATCGGTAATATAAACGGAAAATCAGGAACATTTTAGTTAATTCTAATGAAAACACATTGATTTTTATAATTTGTATGGAAACAACATTGTCATATGTCTTTTCATGGATCTAAATAGTACGAAACCTCGCTTTATGATTCGAAGTTAAAATCCTCAAATTTGGTATAATCGTGACTTTTTTCAGGTTTTTCATGTAGTTTGATATTACGTAAATATATTCATTTTTACCAATATTTCGATACTATTTCATGTAGTATCACGATATGTGATTTGGCCTTCAAATCTCAGAATTTCGCATAATATTGCGAAATTCTGAGATTTGAAGGCCAAATCACATATCGTGATACTACATGAAATAGTATCGAAATATTGGAAAAATGAATATATTTACGTAATATCAAACTACATGAAAAACGAAAAAAGTCACTATTATACCAAATTTTGTGGATTTTAACTTCGAATCATAAAGCGAGGTTTCGTACTATTTAGATCCATGAAAAGACATATGACAATGTTGTTTCCAATACAAATTATAAAAATCAATGTGTTTTCATTAGAATTAACTAAAATGTTCCTGATTTTCCGTTTATATTACCGATGGAAGATGTACACGTAAAACCGCTCTATTCCGGCTGAAACGTCGATATATGCAATAAAAACCGAACTTCTCCCCTTTTCAATATCTTACTCAGTATTTTAACGAGAAACAAATAGATGATTGAAAATGAAGTATTTAAGGTTACTATCTAATCAATTATGTGTTTGCATCATTTTTATTGTATATTTAATGAATTAATACTAATAAACTGAAAATTCACAAAAACGTGGAAAAAACGGCAAATATTGCCTAATTCGATGATATTTTGATTAAATCACATAAAGGAAAAGGTAATGATAAACGTCAAAATATTGCTAAATTCGATGATTTCTCATACGAAACAAAATGCAAGAAAACTTGCTTAAAATGCAATATTATGCGAAATTCTGAGATTTGAAGGCCAAATCACATATCGTGACACTACATGAATTAGTATCGAAATATTGGTAAAAATGAATATATATACGTAATATCAAACTACATGAAAAACGTGAAAAAAAGTCACTATTTTACCAAATTTGAGGATTTTAACTTCGAATCATAAAGCGAGGTTTCGTACTATTTAGATCCATGAAAAGACATATGACAATGTTGTTTCCAATACAAATTATAAAAATCAATGTGTTTTCATTAGAATTAACTAAAATGTTCCTGATTTTCCGTTTATATTACCGATGGAAGATGTACACGTAAAACCGCTCTAATCCGGCTGAAACGTCGATATATGCAATAAAACAGAACTTCTCCCCTTTTCAATATCTTACTCAGTATTTTAAAGAGAAACAAATATATGATTGAAAATGAAGTATTTAAGGTTATAATCTAATCAATTATGTGTTTGCATCATTTTAATTGTATATTTATTGAGTTAATACTAATA
The DNA here is from genome assembly GCF_040958095.1 of Procambarus clarkii. NCBI lineage: Eukaryota > Metazoa > Arthropoda > Malacostraca > Decapoda > Cambaridae > Procambarus > Procambarus clarkii. Next base: position 72,595 of record NW_027189790.1, on the reverse strand, counting down.
AACTGAAAATTCACAAAAACGAGGAAAAAACGGCAAAATATTGCCTAATTTGATGATATTTTGATTAAATCACACAAAGGAAAAGGGAATGATAAACGTCAAAATATTGCTAAATTCGATGATTTCTCGTACGAAACAAAATGCAAGAAAACTTACTTAAAATGCAATATTATGCGAAATTCTGAGATTTGAAGGCCAAATCACATATCGTGATACTACATGAAATAGTATCGAAATATTGGAAAAATGAATATATTTACGTAATATCAAACTACATGAAAAACGAAAAAAAGTCACTATTATACCAAATTTGTGGATTTTAACTTCGAATCATAAAGCGAGGTTTCGTACTATTTAGATCCATGAAAAGACATATGACAATGTTGTTTCCAATACAAATTATAAAAATCAATGTGTTTTCATTAGAATTAACTAAAATGTTCCTGATTTTCCGTTTATATTACCGATGGAAGATGTACATCTTCCATCGGTAATATAAACGGAAAATCAGGAACATTTTAGTTAACACTTTCGCGCTCTCGGCGCTCAAAAAAAAACAATACCCCAGATGCTTTCGGCACTTCGCGCGCCTACGCGGTAAGACCGAAAAAGTGTACACTCTTTTGACTGTCCTGACAATAATTGAAGGCGCACGTATTTAAATTTGGTATCACTGTGTTCGCAATGAAATTGTCTATCAGAGCATACCTATAAAATGCCGCCCAAGCATAAGGAGTATCAACACCAAATAAAAAACTATGCAGATCACTCGCCGAGAGCGCCAAACAGCAACAAAATGTTTCCACTTTCTTAATGGTTGCGAAGCCTACAGTTGTCCTACATCGCTAATTTTGGTATCATTGGAATCGCAATAAAATTCTCTACACGGACATATGCATATGAATGTTTAATATAGGTAATTGCCCACCCGCAACAGTGTGTGAAGTGGAGAGTAGTTAGCCGCGAGCGCACTGGCGAAAACACCGGGGGGAAATCATGCTTGGAAAGTTTATACGTTTCCTGACCCTACTTTTCTATGTACGTATTTCTTTTTTATACCAATGTGTTCGCAATAAAATTTCCTATAAGATGAACTGTAAACATTGGTACAAAGCATGTGTAAGAGAAGCGCCAAATATAGAACCACGTCGCTCAGTATGCGTTCGCGGCAGAAACGAACGCATTGTTTTTTGTTCGTTTGATGTTTGTCATGTTTATACTTGTTGAAACATTTTATAATTTGTATGACAGTGATCGCAGTAAAATTCCCTACACAGACATATACATAACACATACAAATATTTCCCACGTGTTGGATATATCAACGGCTAAAGGGGAACCCACTGCCACACGCTCGCCACACCCCCAAACATACTTTGTGTATTTTTTTTTTTACTCATAGAAGTTTATGTGATATAATATTCATTCTGGTACCAAAAAATTCGCAAATAAATTCTCTACAAAACAAAAGTATCCCATCCATTTCAGTTTAAAAATGGAATTTATAGAAATATTTTTTCGATTGACGAGAAAAGTAGGCAGTTATGCGGAATCGTAAGAAAAACCAGTGACGAGTTATCTCTAATATAAAGCGCGAAAGTGTTAATACTATTGAAAATACATTGATTTTTATCATTTGTATTGGAAACAACATTTTCATATGTCTTTTCTTGGATCTAAATAATACGAAACCTCGCTCTATGATTTGAAGTTAAAATCCTCAAATATGGTTAAATAGTTACTTTTTTTTCAAGTTTTTCATGTAGTTTGATACTACGTAAATACATTCATTTTTACCAATATTTCGATTCTATTTCATGTAGTATAACGATATGTGATTTGGCCTTCAAATCTCAGAATTTCGCACAATATTGCATTTTAAGCAAGTTTTCTTGCATTTTGTTTCGTACGAGAAATCATCGAATTTAGCAATATTTTGACGTTTATCATCCCCTTTTCCTTTGTTTGATTTAAACAAAATATGATCGAATTAGGCAATATTTTGCCATTTTTCCTCGTTTTTGTGAATTTTCAGTCTATGGGTATTAATTCATTATATATACGATAAAAATGAGGCAAACACATAATTGATTAGATAATAACCTTAAATACTTCATTTTCAATCAACTATTAGTTTCTCGTTAAAATACTGAGTAAGATATTGAAAAGGGGAGAAGTTCTGTTTTTATTGCATATATCGACGTTTCAGCCGGAATAGAGCGATTTTCGTGTACATCTTCCATCGGTAATATAAACGGAAAATCAGGAACATTTTAGTTAACACTAATGAAAATACATTGATTTTTATCATTTGTATTGGAAACAACATTTTCATATGTCTTTTCTTGGATCTAAATAATACGAAACCTCGCTCTATGATTTGAAGTTAAAATCCTCAAATATAGTTAAATATTGACTTTTTCACGTTTTTCATGTAGTTTGATATTACGTAAATATATTCATTTTTACCTATATTTCGATACTATTTCATGTAGTATCACGATATGTGATTTGGCCTTCGAATCTCAGAATTTCGCATAATATTGCATTTTAAGCAAGTTTTCTTGCATTTTGTTTCGTACCAGAAATCATCGAATTTAGCAATATTTTGACGTTTATTTTTTTTTCCCTTTTCCCTTTATTTTATTTCTCTTTTCCTTTATGTGATTTAATCAAAATATCATCGAATTAGGCAATATTTTGCCGTTTTTCCACGTTTTTGTGAATTTTCAGTTTATTAGTATTAACTCAATAAATATACAATAAAAATGATGCAAACACATAATTGATTAGATTAGTAACCTTAAATACTTCATTTTCAATCATTTATTTGTTTCTCTTTAAATACTGAGTAAGATATTGAAAAGGGGAGAAGTTCTGTTTTTATTGCATATATCGACGTTTCAGCCGGATTAGAGCGGTTTTACGTGTACATCTTCCATCGGTAATATAAACGGAAAATCAGGAACATTTTAGTTAATTCTAATGAAAACACATTGATTTTTATAATTTGTATTGGAAACAACATTGTCATATGTCTTTTCATGGATCTAAATAGTACGAAACCTCGCTTTATGATTCGAATTTAAAATCCTCAAATTTGGTATAATAGTGACTTTTTTCACGGTTTTTCATGTAGTTTGATATTACGTAATATATATTCATTTTTACCAATATTTCGATACTATTTCATGTAGTATCACGATATGTGATTTGGCCTTCAAATCTCAGAATTTCGCATAATATTGCGAAATTCTGAGATTTGAAGGCCCAAATCACATATCGTGATACTACATGAAATAGTATCGAAATATTGGAAAAATGAATATATTTACGTAATATCAAACTACATGAAAAACGAAAAAAGTCACTATTATACCAAATTTGTGGATTTTAACTTCGAATCATAAAGCGAGGTTTCGTACTATTTAGATCCATGAAAAGACATATGACAATGTTGTTTCCAATACAAATTATAAAAATCAATGTGTTTTCATTAGAATTAACTAAAATGTTCCTGATTTTCCGTTTATATTACCGATGGAAGATGTACACGTAAAACCGCTCTATTCCGGCTGAAACGTCGATATATGCAATAAAAACCGAACTTCTCCCCTTTTCAATATCTTACTCAGTATTTTAAACGAGAAACAAATAGATGATTGAAAATGAAGTATTTAAGGTTACTATCTAATCAATTATGTGTTTGCATCATTTTTATTGTATATTTAATGAATTAATACTAATAAACTGAAAATTCACAAAAACGTGGAAAAACGGCAAAATATTGCCTAATTCGATGATATTTTGATTAAATCACATAAAGGAAAAGGTAATGATAAACGTCAAAATATTGCTAAATTCGATGATTTCTCATACGAAACAAAATGCAAGAAAACTTGCTTAAAATGCAATATTATGCGAAATTCTGAGATTTGAAGGCCAAATCACATATCGTGACACTACATGAATTAGTATCGAAATATTGGTAAAAATGAATATATATACGTAATATCAAACTACATGAAAAACGTGAAAAAAAGTCACTATTTTACCAAATTTGAGGATTTTAACTTCGAATCATAAAGCGAGGTTTCGTACTATTTAGATCCATGAAAAGACATATGACAATGTTGTTTCCAATACAAATTATAAAAATCAATGTGTTTTCATTAGAATTAACTAAAATGTTCCTGATTTTCCGTTTATATTACCGATGGAAGATGTACACGTAAAACCGCTCTAATCCGGCTGAAACGTCGATATATGCAATAAAACAGAACTTCTCCCCCTTTTCAATATCTTACTCAGTATTTTAAAGAGAAACAAATATATGATTGAAAATGAAGTATTTAAGGTTATAATCTAATCAATTATGTGTTTGCATCATTTTAATTGTATATTTATTGAGTTAATACTAATAAACTGAAAATTCACAAAAAACGAGGAAAAACGGCAAAATATTGCCTAATTTGATGATATTTTGATTAAATCACACAAAGGAAAAGGGAATGATAAACGTCAAAATATTGCTAAATTCGATGATTTCTCGTACGAAACAAAATGCAAGAAAACTTACTTAAAATGCAATATTATGCGAAATTCTGAGATTTGAAGGCCAAATCACATATCGTGATACTACATGAAATAGTATCGAAATATTGGAAAAATGAATATATTTACGTAATATCAAACTACATGAAAAACGAAAAAAAGTCACTATTATACCAAATTTGTGATTTTAACTTCGAATCATAAAGCGAGGTTTCGTACTATTTAGATCCATGAAAAGACATATGACAATGTTGTTTCCAATACAAATTATAAAAATCAATGTGTTTTCATTAGAATTAACTAAAATGTTCCTGATTTTCCGTTTATATTACCGATGGAAGATGTACATCTTCCATCGGTAATATAAACGGAAAATCAGGAACATTTTAGTTAACACTTTCGCGCTCTCGGCGCTCAAAAAAAAACAATACCCCAGATGCTTTCGGCACTTCGCGCGCCTACGCGGTAAGACCGAAAAAGTGTACACTCTTTTGACTGTCCTGACAATAATTGAAGGCGCACGTATTTAAATTTGGTATCACTGTGTTCGCAATGAAATTGTCTATCAGAGCATACCTATAAAATGCCGCCCAAGCATAAGGAGTATCAACACCAAATAAAAAACTATGCAGATCACTCGCCGAGAGCGCCAAACAGCAACAAAATGTTTCCACTTTCTTAATGGTTGCGAAGCCTACAGTTGTCCTACATCGCTAATTTTGGTATCATTGGAATCGCAATAAAATTCTCTACACGGACATATGCATATGAATGTTTAATATAGGTAATTGCCCACCCGCAACAGTGTGTGAAGTGGAGAGTAGTTAGCCGCGAGCGCACTGGCGAAAACACCGGGGGGAAATCATGCTTGGAAAGTTTATACGTTTCCTGACCCTACTTTTCTATGTACGTATTTCTTTTTTATACCAATGTGTTCGCAATAAAATTTCCTATAAGATGAACTGTAAACATTGGTACAAAGCATGTGTAAGAGAAGCGCCAAATATAGAACCACGTCGCTCAGTATGCGTTCGCGGCAGAAACGAACGCATTGTTTTTGTTCGTTTGATGTTTGTCATGTTTATACTTGTTGAAACATTTTATAATTTGTATGACAGTGATCGCAGTAAAATTCCCTACACAGACATATACATAACACATACAAATATTTCCCACGTGTTGGATATATCAACGGCTAAAGGGGAACCCACTGCCACACGCTCGCCACACCCCCAAACATACTTTGTGTATTTTTTTTTTTACTCATAGAAGTTTATGTGATATAATATTCATTCTGGTACCAAAAAAATTCGCAAATAAATTCTCTACAAAACAAAAGTATCCCCATCCATTTCAGTTTAAAAATGGAATTTATAGAAATATTTTTTCGATTGACGAGAAAAGTAGGCAGTTATGCGGAATCGTAAGAAAAACCAGTGACGAGTTATCTCTAATATAAAGCGCGAAAGTGTTAATACTATTGAAAATACATTGATTTTTATCATTTGTATTGGAAACAACATTTTCATATGTCTTTTCTTGGATCTAAATAATACGAAACCTCGCTCTATGATTTGAAGTTAAAATCCTCAAATATGGTTAAATAGTTACTTTTTTTTCAAGTTTTTCATGTAGTTTGATACTACGTAAATACATTCATTTTTACCAATATTTCGATTCTATTTCATGTAGTATAACGATATGTGATTTGGCCTTCAAATCTCAGAATTTCGCACAATATTGCATTTTAAGCAAGTTTTCTTGCATTTTGTTTCGTACGAGAAATCATCGAATTTAGCAATATTTTGACGTTTATCATCCCCTTTTCCTTTGTTTGATTTAAACAAAATATGATCGAATTAGGCAATATTTTGCCATTTTTCCTCGTTTTTGTGAATTTTCAGTCTATGGGTATTAATTCATTATATATACGATAAAAATGAGGCAAACACATAATTGATTAGATAATAACCTTAAATACTTCATTTTCAATCAACTATTAGTTTCTCGTTAAAATACTGAGTAAGATATTGAAAAGGGGAGAAGTTCTGTTTTTATTGCATATATCGACGTTTCAGCCGGAATAGAGCGATTTTCGTGTACATCTTCCATCGGTAATATAAACGGAAAATCAGGAACATTTTAGTTAACACTAATGAAAATACATTGATTTTTATCATTTGTATTGGAAACAACATTTTCATATGTCTTTTCTTGGATCTAAATAATACGAAACCTCGCTCTATGATTTGAAGTTAAAATCCTCAAATATAGTTAAATATTGACTTTTTCACGTTTTTCATGTAGTTTGATATTACGTAAATATATTCATTTTTACCTATATTTCGATACTATTTCATGTAGTATCACGATATGTGATTTGGCCTTCGAATCTCAGAATTTCGCATAATATTGCATTTTAAGCAAGTTTTCTTGCATTTTGTTTCGTACCAGAAATCATCGAATTTAGCAATATTTTGACGTTTATTTTTTTTCCCTTTTCCCTTTATTTTATTTCTCTTTTCCTTTATGTGATTTAATCAAAATATCATCGAATTAGGCAATATTTTGCCGTTTTTTCCACGTTTTTGTGAATTTTCAGTTTATTAGTATTAACTCAATAAATATACAATAAAAATGATGCAAACACATAATTGATTAGATTAGTAACCTTAAATACTTCATTTTCAATCATTTATTTGTTTCTCTTTAAATACTGAGTAAGATATTGAAAAGGGGAGAAGTTCTGTTTTTATTGCATATATCGACGTTTCAGCCGGAATTAGAAGCGGTTTTAGCGTGTACATCTTCCATCGGTAATATAAACGGAAAATCAGGAACATTTTAGTTAATTCTAATGAAAACACATTGATTTTTATAATTTGTATTGGAAACAACATTGTCATATGTCTTTTCATGGATCTAAATAGTACGAAACCTCGCTTTATGATTCGAAGTTAAAATCCTCAAATTTGGTATAATCGTGACTTTTTTCAGGTTTTTCATGTAGTTTGATATTACGTAAATATATTCATTTTTACCAATATTTCGATACTATTTCATGTAGTATCACGATATGTGATTTGGCCTTCAAATCTCAGAATTTCGCATAATATTGCGAAATTCTGAGATTTGAAGGCCAAATCACATATCGTGATACTACATGAAATAGTATCGAAATATTGGAAAAATGAATATATTTACGTAATATCAAACTACATGAAAAACGAAAAAAGTCACTATTATACCAAATTTGTGGATTTTAACTTCGAATCATAAAGCGAGGTTTCGTACTATTTAGATCCATGAAAAGACATATGACAATGTTGTTTCCAATACAAATTATAAAAATCAATGTGTTTTCATTAGAATTAACTAAAATGTTCCTGATTTTCCGTTTATATTACCGATGGAAGATGTACACGTAAAACCGCTCTATTCCGGCTGAAACGTCGATATATGCAATAAAAACCGAACTTCTCCCCTTTTCAATATCTTACTCAGTATTTTAACGAGAAACAAATAGATGATTGAAAATGAAGTATTTAAGGTTACTATCTAATCAATTATGTGTTTGCATCATTTTTATTGTATATTTAATGAATTAATACTAATAAACTGAAAATTCACAAAAACGTGGAAAAACGGCAAAATATTGCCTAATTCGATGATATTTTGATTAAATCACATAAAGGAAAAGGTAATGATAAACGTCAAAATATTGCTAAATTCGATGATTTCTCATACGAAACAAAATGCAAGAAAACTTGCTTAAAATGCAATATTATGCGAAATTCTGAGATTTGAAGGCCAAATCACATATCGTGACACTACATGAATTAGTATCGAAATATTGGTAAAAATGAATATATATACGTAATATCAAACTACATGAAAAACGTGAAAAAAAGTCACTATTTTACCAAATTTGAGGATTTTAACTTCGAATCATAAAGCGAGGTTTCGTACTATTTAGATCCATGAAAAGACATATGACAATGTTGTTTCCAATACAAATTATAAAAATCAATGTGTTTTCATTAGAATTAACTAAAATGTTCCTGATTTTCCGTTTATATTACCGATGGAAGATGTACACGTAAAACCGCTCTAATCCGGCTGAAACGTCGATATATGCAATAAAACAGAACTTCTCCCCCTTTTCAATATCTTACTCAGTATTTTAAAGAGAAACAAATATATGATTGAAAATGAAGTATTTAAGGTTATAATCTAATCAATTATGTGTTTGCATCATTTTAATTGTATATTTATTGAGTTAATACTAATAAACTGAAAATTCACAAAAACGAGGAAAAACGGCAAAATATTGCCTAATTTGATGATATTTTGATTAAATCACACAAAGGAAAAGGGAATGATAAACGTCAAAATATTGCTAAATTCGATGATTTCTCGTACGAAACAAAATGCAAGAAAACTTACTTAAAATGCAATATTATGCGAAATTCTGAGATTTGAAGGCCAAATCACATATCGTGATACTACATGAAATAGTATCGAAATATTGGAAAAATGAATATATTTACGTAATATCAAACTACATGAAAAACGAAAAAAGTCACTATTATACCAAATTTGTGGATTTTAACTTCGAATCATAAAGCGAGGTTTCGTACTATTTAGATCCATGAAAAGACATATGACAATGTTGTTTCCAATACAAATTATAAAAATCAATGTGTTTTCATTAGAATTAACTAAAATGTTCCTGATTTTCCGTTTATATTACCGATGGAAGATGTACATCTTCCATCGGTAATATAAACGGAAAATCAGGAACATTTTAGTTAACACTTTCGCGCTCTCGGCGCTCAAAAAAAAACAATACCCCAGATGCTTTCGGCACTTCGCGCGCCTACGCGGTAAGACCGAAAAAGTGTACACTCTTTTGACTGTCCTGACAATAATTGAAGGCGCACGTATTTAAATTTGGTATCACTGTGTTCGCAATGAAATTGTCTATCAGAGCATACCTATAAAATGCCGCCCAAGCATAAGGAGTATCAACACCAAATAAAAAACTATGCAGATCACTCGCCGAGAGCGCCAAACAGCAACAAAATGTTTCCACTTTCTTAATGGTTGCGAAGCCTACAGTTGTCCTACATCGCTAATTTTGGTATCATTGGAATCGCAATAAAATTCTCTACACGGACATATGCATATGAATGTTTAATATAGGTAATTGCCCACCCGCAACAGTGTGTGAAGTGGAGAGTAGTTAGCCGCGAGCGCACTGGCGAAAACACCGGGGGGAAATCATGCTTGGAAAGTTTATACGTTTCCTGACCCTACTTTTCTATGTACGTATTTCTTTTTATACCAATGTGTTCGCAATAAAATTTCCTATAAGATGAACTGTAAACATTGGTACAAAGCATGTGTAAGAGAAGCGCCAAATATAGAACCACGTCGCTCAGTATGCGTTCGCGGCAGAAACGAACGCATTGTTTTTGTTCGTTTGATGTTTGTCATGTTTATACTTGTTGAAACATTTTATAATTTGTATGACAGTGATCGCAGTAAAATTCCCTACACAGACATATACATAACACATACAAATATTTCCCACGTGTTGGATATATCAACGGCTAAAGGGGAACCCACTGCCACACGCTCGCCACACCCCCAAACATACTTTGTGTATTTTTTTTTTTACTCATAGAAGTTTATGTGATATAATATTCATTCTGGTACCAAAAAAATTCGCAAATAAATTCTCTACAAAACAAAAGTATCCCCATCCATTTCAGTTTAAAAATGGAATTTATAGAAATATTTTTCGATTGACGAGAAAAGTAGGCAGTTATGCGGAATCGTAAGAAAAACCAGTGACGAGTTATCTCTAATATAAAGCGCGAAAGTGTTAATACTATTGAAAATACATTGATTTTTATCATTTGTATTGGAAACAACATTTTCATATGTCTTTTCTTGGATCTAAATAATACGAAACCTCGCTCTATGATTTGAAGTTAAAATCCTCAAATATGGTTAAATAGTTACTTTTTTTTCAAGTTTTTCATGTAGTTTGATACTACGTAAATACATTCATTTTTACCAATATTTCGATTCTATTTCATGTAGTATAACGATATGTGATTTGGCCTTCAAATCTCAGAATTTCGCACAATATTGCATTTTAAGCAAGTTTTCTTGCATTTTGTTTCGTACGAGAAATCATCGAATTTAGCAATATTTTGACGTTTATCATCCCCTTTTCCTTTGTTTGATTTAAACAAAATATGATCGAATTAGGCAATATTTTGCCATTTTTCCTCGTTTTTGTGAATTTTCAGTCTATGGGTATTAATTCATTATATATACGATAAAAATGAGGCAAACACATAATTGATTAGATAATAACCTTAAATACTTCATTTTCAATCAACTATTAGTTTCTCGTTAAAATACTGAGTAAGATATTGAAAAGGGGAGAAGTTCTGTTTTTATTGCATATATCGACGTTTCAGCCGGAATAGAGCGATTTTCGTGTACATCTTCCATCGGTAATATAAACGGAAAATCAGGAACATTTAGTTAACACTAATGAAAATACATTGATTTTTATCATTTGTATTGGAAACAACATTTTCATATGTCTTTTCTTGGATCTAAATAATACGAAACCTCGCTCTATGATTTGAAGTTAAAATCCTCAAATATAGTTAAATATTGACTTTTTCACGTTTTTTCATGTAGTTTGATATTACGTAAATATATTCATTTTTACCTATATTTCGATACTATTTCATGTAGTATCACGATATGTGATTTGGCCTTCGAATCTCAGAATTTCGCATAATATTGCATTTTAAGCAAGTTTTCTTGCATTTTGTTTCGTACCAGAAATCATCGAATTTAGCAATATTTTGACGTTTATTTTTTTTCCCTTTTCCCTTTATTTTATTTCTCTTTTCCTTTATGTGATTTAATCAAAATATCATCGAATTAGGCAATATTTTGCCGTTTTTCCACGTTTTTGTGAATTTTCAGTTTATTAGTATTAACTCAATAAATATACAATAAAAATGATGCAAACACATAATTGATTAGATTATAACCTTAAATACTTCATTTTCAATCATTTATTTGTTTCTCTTTAAAATACTGATTAAGATATTGAAAAGGGGAGAAGTTCTGTTTTTATTGCATATATCGACGTTTCAGCCGGATTAGAGCGGTTTTACGTGGACATCTTCCATCGGTAATATAAACGGAAAATCAGGAACATTTTAGTTAATTCTAATGAAAACACATTGATTTTTATAATTTGTATTGGAAACAACATTGTCATATGTCTTTTCATGGATCTAAATAGTACGAAACCTCGCTTTATGATTCGAAGTTAAAATCCTCAAATTTGGTATAATCGTGACTTTTTTCAGGTTTTTCATGTAGTTTGATATTACGTAAATATATTCATTTTTACCAATATTTCGATACTATTTCATGTAGTATCACGATATGTGATTTGGCCTTCAAATCTCAGAATTTCGCATAATATTGCGAAATTCTGAGATTTGAAGGCCAAAATCACATATCGTGATACTACATGAAATAGTATCGAAATATTGGAAAAATGAATATATTTACGTAATATCAAACTACATGAAAAACGAAAAAAGTCACTATTATACCAAATTTGTGGATTTTAACTTCGAATCATAAAGCGAGGTTTCGTACTATTTAGATCCATGAAAAGACATATGACAATGTTGTTTCCAATACAAATTATAAAAATCAATGTGTTTTCATTAGAATTAACTAAAATGTTCCTGATTTTCCGTTTATATTACCGATGGAAGATGTACACGTAAAACCGCTCTATTCCGGCTGAAACGTCGATATATGCAATAAAAACCGAACTTCTCCCCTTTTCAATATCTTACTCAGTATTTTAACGAGAAACAAATAGATGATTGAAAATGAAGTATTTAAGGTTACTATCTAATCAATTATGTGTTTGCATCATTTTTATTGTATATTTAATGAATTAATACTAATAAACTGAAAATTCACAAAAACGTGGAAAAAACGGCAAAATATTGCCTAATTCGATGATATTTTGATTAAATCACATAAAGGAAAAGGTAATGATAAACGTCAAAATATTGCTAAATTCGATGATTTCTCATACGAAACAAAATGCAAGAAAACTTGCTTAAAATGCAATATTATGCGAAATTCTGAGATTTGAAGGCCAAATCACATATCGTGACACTACATGAATTAGTATCGAAATATTGGTAAAAATGAATATATATACGTAATATCAAACTACATGAAAAACGTGAAAAAAAGTCACTATTTTACCAAATTTGAGGATTTTAACTTCGAATCATAAAGCGAGGTTTCGTACTATTTAGATCCATGAAAAGACATATGACAATGTTGTTTCCAATACAAATTATAAAAATCAATGTGTTTTCATTAGAATTAACTAAAATGTTCCTGATTTTCCGTTTATATTACCGATGGAAGATGTACACGTAAAACCGCTCTAATCCGGCTGAAACGTCGATATATGCAATAAAACAGAACTTCTCCCCCTTTTCAATATCTTACTCAGTATTTTAAAGAGAAACAAATATATGATTGAAAATGAAGTATTTAAGGTTATAATCTAATCAATTATGTGTTTGCATCATTTTAATTGTATATTTATTGAGTTAATACTAATAAACTGAAAATTCACAAAAACGAGGAAAAACGGCAAAATATTGCCTAATTTGATGATATTTTGATTAAATCACACAAAGGAAAAGGGAATGATAAACGTCAAAATATTGCTAAATTCGATGATTTCTCGTACGAAACAAAATGCAAGAAAACTTACTTAAAATGCAATATTATGCGAAATTCTGAGATTTGAAGGCCAAATCACATATCGTGATACTACATGAAATAGTATCGAAATATTGGAAAAATGAATATATTTACGTAATATCAAACTACATGAAAAACGAAAAAAGTCACTATTATACCAAATTTGTGGATTTTAACTTCGAATCATAAAGCGAGGTTTCGTACTATTTAGATCCATGAAAAGACATATGACAATGTTGTTTCCAATACAAATTATAAAAATCAATGTGTTTTCATTAGAATTAACTAAAATGTTCCTGATTTTCCGTTTATATTACCGATGGAAGATGTACATCTTCCATCGGTAATATAAACGGAAAATCAGGAACATTTTAGTTAACACTTTCGCGCTCTCGGCGCTCAAAAAAAAACAATACCCCAGATGCTTTCGGCACTTCGCGCGCCTACGCGGTAAGACCGAAAAAGTGTACACTCTTTTGACTGTCCTGACAATAATTGAAGGCGCACGTATTTAAATTTGGTATCACTGTGTTCGCAATGAAATTGTCTATCAGAGCATACCTATAAAATGCCGCCCAAGCATAAGGAGTATCAACACCAAATAAAAAACTATGCAGATCACTCGCCGAGAGCGCCAAACAGCAACAAAATGTTTCCACTTTCTTAATGGTTGCGAAGCCTACAGTTGTCCTACATCGCTAATTTTGGTATCATTGGAATCGCAATAAAATTCTCTACACGGACATATGCATATGAATGTTTAATATAGGTAATTGCCCCACCCGCAACAGTGTGTGAAGTGGAGAGTAGTTAGCCGCGAGCGCACTGGCGAAAACACCGGGGGGAAATCATGCTTGGAAAGTTTATACGTTTCCTGACCCTACTTTTCTATGTACGTATTTCTTTTTTATACCAATGTGTTCGCAATAAAATTTCCTATAAGATGAACTGTAAACATTGGTACAAAGCATGTGTAAGAGAAGCGCCAAATATAGAACCACGTCGCTCAGTATGCGTTCGCGGCAGAAAACGAACGCATTGTTTTTGTTCGTTTGATGTTTGTCATGTTTATACTTGTTGAAACATTTTATAATTTGTATGACAGTGATCGCAGTAAAATTCCCTACACAGACATATACATAACACATACAAATATTTCCCACGTGTTGGATATATCAACGGCTAAAGGGGAACCCACTGCCACACGCTCGCCACACCCCCAAACATACTTTGTGTATTTTTTTTTTTACTCATAGAAGTTTATGTGATATAATATTCATTCTGGTACCAAAAAAATTCGCAAATAAATTCTCTACAAAACAAAAGTATCCCCATCCATTTCAGTTTAAAAATGGAATTTATAGAAATATTTTTTCGATTGACGAGAAAAGTAGGCAGTTATGCGGAATCGTAAGAAAAACCAGTGACGAGTTATCTCTAATATAAAGCGCGAAAGTGTTAATACTATTGAAAATACATTGATTTTTATCATTTGTATTGGAAACAACATTTTCATATGTCTTTTCTTGGATCTAAATAATACGAAACCTCGCTCTATGATTTGAAGTTAAAATCCTCAAATATGGTTAAATAGTTACTTTTTTTTCAAGTTTTTCATGTAGTTTGATACTACGTAAATACATTCATTTTTACCAATATTTCGATTCTATTTCATGTAGTATAACGATATGTGATTTGGCCTTCAAATCTCAGAATTTCGCACAATATTGCATTTTAAGCAAGTTTTCTTGCATTTTGTTTCGTACGAGAAATCATCGAATTTAGCAATATTTTGACGTTTATCATCCCCTTTTCCTTTGTTTGATTTAAACAAAATATGATCGAATTAGGCAATATTTTGCCATTTTTCCTCGTTTTTGTGAATTTTCAGTCTATGGGTATTAATTCATTATATATACGATAAAAATGAGGCAAACACATAATTGATTAGATAATAACCTTAAATACTTCATTTTCAATCAACTATTAGTTTCTCGTTAAAATACTGAGTAAGATATTGAAAAGGGGAGAAGTTCTGTTTTTATTGCATATATCGACGTTTCAGCCGGAATAGAGCGATTTTCGTGTACATCTTCCATCGGTAATATAAACGGAAAATCAGGAACATTTTAGTTAACACTAATGAAAATACATTGATTTTTATCATTTGTATTGGAAACAACATTTTCATATGTCTTTTCTTGGATCTAAATAATACGAAACCTCGCTCTATGATTTGAAGTTAAAATCCTCAAATATAGTTAAATATTGACTTTTTCACGTTTTTCATGTAGTTTGATATTACGTAAATATATTCATTTTTACCTATATTTCGATACTATTTCATGTAGTATCACGATATGTGATTTGGCCTTCGAATCTCAGAATTTCGCATAATATTGCATTTTAAGCAAGTTTTCTTGCATTTTGTTTCGTACCAGAAATCATCGAATTTAGCAATATTTTGACGTTTATTTTTTTTTCCCTTTTCCCTTTATTTTATTTCTCTTTTCCTTATGTGATTTAATCAAAATATCATCGAATTAGGCAATATTTTGCCGTTTTTCCACGTTTTTGTGAATTTTCAGTTTATTAGTATTAACTCAATAAATATACAATAAAAATGATGCAAACACATAATTGATTAGATTATAACCTTAATTACTTCATTTTCAATCATTTATTTGTTTCTCTTTTAAAATACTGAGTAAGATATTGAAAAGGGGAGAAGTTCTGTTTTTATTGCATATATCGACGTTTCAGCCGGATTAGAGCGGTTTTACGTGGACATCTTCCATCGGTAATATAAACGGAAAATCAGGAACATTTTAGTTAATTCTAATGAAAACACATTGATTTTTATAATTTGTATTGGAAACAACATTGTCATATGTCTTTTCATGGATCTAAATAGTACGAAACCTCGCTTTATGATTCGAAGTTAAAATCCTCAAATTTGGTATAATCGTGACTTTTTCAGGTTTTTCATGTAGTTTGATATTACGTAAATATATTCATTTTACCAATATTTCGATACTATTTCATGTAGTATCACGATATGTGATTTGGCCTTCAAATCTCAGAATTTCGCATAATATTGCGAAATTCTGAGATTTGAAGGCCAAATCACATATCGTGATACTACATGAAATAGTATCGAAATATTGGAAAAATGAATATATTTACGTAATATCAAACTACATGAAAAACGAAAAAAGTCACTATTATACCAAATTTGTGGATTTTAACTTCGAATCATAAAGCGAGGTTTCGTACTATTTAGATCCATGAAAAGACATATGACAATGTTGTTTCCAATACAAATTATAAAAATCAATGTGTTTTCATTAGAATTAACTAAAATGTTCCTGATTTTCCGTTTATATTACCGATGGAAGATGTACACGTAAAACCGCTCTATTCCGGCTGAAACGTCGATATATGCAATAAAAACCGAACTTCTCCCCTTTTCAATATCTTACTCAGTATTTTAACGAGAAACAAATAGATGATTGAAAATGAAGTATTTAAGGTTACTATCTAATCAATTATGTGTTTGCATCATTTTTATTGTATATTTAATGAATTAATACTAATAAACTGAAAATTCACAAAAACGTGGAAAAACGGCAAAATATTGCCTAATTCGATGATATTTTGATTAAATCACATAAAGGAAAAGGTAATGATAAACGTCAAAATATTGCTAAATTCGATGATTTCTCATACGAAACAAAATGCAAGAAAACTTGCTTAAAATGCAATATTATGCGAAATTCTGAGATTTGAAGGCCAAATCACATATCGTGACACTACATGAATTAGTATCGAAATATTGGTAAAAATGAATATATATACGTAATATCAAACTACATGAAAAACGTGAAAAAAGTCACTATTTTACCAAATTTGAGGATTTTAACTTCGAATCATAAAGCGAGGTTTCGTACTATTTAGATCCATGAAAAGACATATGACAATGTTGTTTCCAATACAAATTATAAAAATCAATGTGTTTTCATTAGAATTAACTAAAATGTTCCTGATTTTCCGTTTATATTACCGATGGAAGATGTACACGTAAAACCGCTCTAATCCGGCTGAAACGTCGATATATGCAATAAAACAGAACTTCTCCCCCTTTTCAATATCTTACTCAGTATTTTAAAGAGAAACAAATATATGATTGAAAATGAAGTATTTAAGGTTATAATCTAATCAATTATGTGTTTGCATCATTTTAATTGTATATTTATTGAGTTAATACTAATAAACTGAAAATTCACAAAAACGAGGAAAAACGGCAAAATATTGCCTAATTTGATGATATTTTGATTAAATCACACAAAGGAAAAGGGAATGATAAACGTCAAAATATTGCTAAATTCGATGATTTCTCGTACGAAACAAAATGCAAGAAAACTTACTTAAAATGCAATATTATGCGAAATTCTGAGATTTGAAGGCCAAATCACATATCGTGATACTACATGAAATAGTATCGAAATATTGGAAAAATGAATATATTTACGTAATATCAAACTACATGAAAAACGAAAAAAGTCACTATTATACCAAATTTGTGGATTTTAACTTCGAATCATAAAGCGAGGTTTCGTACTATTTAGATCCATGAAAAGACATATGACAATGTTGTTTCCAATACAAATTATAAAAATCAATGTGTTTTCATTAGAATTAACTAAAATGTTCCTGATTTTCCGTTTATATTACCGATGGAAGATGTACATCTTCCATCGGTAATATAAACGGAAAATCAGGAACATTTTAGTTAACACTTTCGCGCTCTCGGCGCTCAAAAAAAAACAATACCCCAGATGCTTTCGGCACTTCGCGCGCCTACGCGGTAAGACCGAAAAAGTGTACACTCTTTTGACTGTCCTGACAATAATTGAAGGCGCACGTATTTAAATTTGGTATCACTGTGTTCGCAATGAAATTGTCTATCAGAGCATACCTATAAAATGCCGCCCAAGCATAAGGAGTATCAACACCAAATAAAAAACTATGCAGATCACTCGCCGAGAGCGCCAAACAGCAACAAAATGTTTCCACTTTCTTAATGGTTGCGAAGCCTACAGTTGTCCTACATCGCTAATTTTGGTATCATTGGAATCGCAATAAAATTCTCTACACGGACATATGCATATGAATGTTTAATATAGGTAATTGCCCACCCGCAACAGTGTGTGAAGTGGAGAGTAGTTAGCCGCGAGCGCACTGGCGAAAACACCGGGGGGAAATCATGCTTGGAAAGTTTATACGTTTCCTGACCCTACTTTTCTATGTACGTATTTCTTTTTTATACCAATGTGTTCGCAATAAAATTTCCTATAAGATGAACTGTAAACATTGGTACAAAGCATGTGTAAGAGAAGCGCCAAATATAGAACCACGTCGCTCAGTATGCGTTCGCGGCAGAAACGAACGCATTGTTTTTGTTCGTTTGATGTTTGTCATGTTTATACTTGTTGAAACATTTTATAATTTGTATGACAGTGATCGCAGTAAAATTCCCTACACAGACATATACATAACACATACAAATATTTCCCACGTGTTGGATATATCAACGGCTAAAGGGGAACCCACTGCCACACGCTCGCCACACCCCCAAACATACTTTGTGTATTTTTTTTTTTACTCATAGAAGTTTATGTGATATAATATTCATTCTGGTACCAAAAAAATTCGCAAATAAATTCTCTACAAAACAAAAGTATCCCCATCCATTTCAGTTTAAAAATGGAATTTATAGAAATATTTTTTCGATTGACGAGAAAAGTAGGCAGTTATGCGGAATCGTAAGAAAAACCAGTGACGAGTTATCTCTAATATAAAGCGCGAAAGTGTTAATACTATTGAAAATACATTGATTTTTATCATTTGTATTGGAAACAACATTTTCATATGTCTTTTCTTGGATCTAAATAATACGAAACCTCGCTCTATGATTTGAAGTTAAAATCCTCAAATATGGTTAAATAGTTACTTTTTTTTCAAGTTTTTCATGTAGTTTGATACTACGTAAATACATTCATTTTTACCAATATTTCGATTCTATTTCATGTAGTATAACGATATGTGATTTGGCCTTCAAATCTCAGAATTTCGCACAATATTGCATTTTAAGCAAGTTTTCTTGCATTTTGTTTCGTACGAGAAATCATCGAATTTAGCAATATTTTGACGTTTATCATCCCCTTTTCCTTTGTTTGATTTAAACAAAATATGATCGAATTAGGCAATATTTTGCCATTTTTCCTCGTTTTTGTGAATTTTCAGTCTATGGGTATTAATTCATTATATATACGATAAAAATGAGGCAAACACATAATTGATTAGATAATAACCTTAAATACTTCATTTTCAATCAACTATTAGTTTCTCGTTAAAATACTGAGTAAGATATTGAAAAGGGGAGAAGTTCTGTTTTTATTGCATATATCGACGTTTCAGCCGGAATAGAGCGATTTTCGTGTACATCTTCCATCGGTAATATAAACGGAAAATCAGGAACATTTTAGTTAACACTAATGAAAATACATTGATTTTTATCATTTGTATTGGAAACAACATTTTCATATGTCTTTTCTTGGATCTAAATAATACGAAACCTCGCTCTATGATTTGAAGTTAAAATCCTCAAATATAGTTAAATATTGACTTTTTCACGTTTTTCATGTAGTTTGATATTACGTAAATATATTCATTTTTACCTATATTTCGATACTATTTCATGTAGTATCACGATATGTGATTTGGCCTTCGAATCTCAGAATTTCGCATAATATTGCATTTTAAGCAAGTTTTCTTGCATTTTGTTTCGTACCAGAAATCATCGAATTTAGCAATATTTTGACGTTTATTTTTTTTCCCTTTTCCCTTTATTTTATTTCTCTTTTCCTTTATGTGATTTAATCAAAATATCATCGAATTAGGCAATATTTTGCCGTTTTTCCACGTTTTTGTGAATTTTCAGTTTATTAGTATTAACTCAATAAATATACAATAAAAATGATGCAAACACATAATTGATTAGATTGTAACCTTAATTACTTCATTTTCAATCATCTATTTGTTTCTCTTTTAAATACTGAGTAAGATATTGAAAAGGGGAGAAGTTCGGTTTTTATTGCATATATCGACGTTTCAGCCGGAATAGAAGGGTTTTGCGTGTACATCTTCCATCGGTAATATAAACGGAAAATCAGGAACATTTTAGTTAATTCTAATGAAAACACATTGATTTTTATAATTTGTATTGGAAACAACATTGTCATATGTCTTTTCATGGATCTAAATAGTACGAAACCTCGCTTTATGATTCGAATTTAAAATCCTCAAATTTGGTATAATAGTGACTTTTTTCACGTTTTTCATGTAGTTTGATATTACGTATATATATTAATTTTTCCCAATATTTCGATACTATTTCATGTAGTATCACGATCTGTGATTTGGCCTTCAAATCTCAGAATTTCGCATAATATTGCATTTTAAGCAAGTTTTCTTGCATTTTGTTTCGTACGAGAAATCATCGAATTTAGCAATATTTTGACGTTTATCATTCCCTTTTCCTTCATGTCATTTAATCAAAATATCATCGAATTAGGCAATATTTTGCCGTTTTTCCACGTTTTTGTGAATTTTCAGTTTATTAGTATTAACTCAATAAATATACAATAAAAATGATGCAAACACATAATTGATTAGATTATAACCTTAAATACTTCATTTTCAATCATTTATTTGTTTCTCTTTAAAATACTGATTAAGATATTGAAAAGGGGAGAAGTTCTGTTTTTATTGCATATATCGACGTTTCAGCCGGATTAGAGCGGTTTTACGTGGACATCTTCCATCGGTAATATAAACGGAAAATCAGGAACATTTTAGTTAATTCTAATGAAAACACATTGATTTTTATAATTTGTATTGGAAACAACATTGTCATATGTCTTTTCATGGATCTAAATAGTACGAAACCTCGCTTTATGATTCGAAGTTAAAATCCTCAAATTTGGTATAATCGTGACTTTTTTCAGGTTTTTCATGTAGTTTGATATTACGTAAATATATTCATTTTTACCAATATTTCGATACTATTTCATGTAGTATCACGATATGTGATTTGGCCTTCAAATCTCAGAATTTCGCATAATATTGCGAAATTCTGAGATTTGAAGGCCAAATCACATATCGTGATACTACATGAAATAGTATCGAAATATTGGAAAAATGAATATATTTACGTAATATCAAACTACATGAAAAACGAAAAAAGTCACTATTATACCAAATTTGTGGATTTTAACTTCGAATCATAAAGCGAGGTTTCGTACTATTTAGATCCATGAAAAGACATATGACAATGTTGTTTCCAATACAAATTATAAAAATCAATGTGTTTTCATTAGAATTAACTAAAATGTTCCTGATTTTCCGTTTATATTACCGATGGAAGATGTACACGTAAAACCGCTCTATTCCGGCTGAAACGTCGATATATGCAATAAAAACCGAACTTCTCCCCTTTTCAATATCTTACTCAGTATTTTAACGAGAAACAAATAGATGATTGAAAATGAAGTATTTAAGGTTACTATCTAATCAATTATGTGTTTGCATCATTTTTATTGTATATTTAATGAATTAATACTAATAAACTGAAAATTCACAAAAACGTGGAAAAACGGCAAAATATTGCCTAATTCGATGATATTTTGATTAAATCACATAAAGGAAAAGGTAATGATAAACGTCAAAATATTGCTAAATTCGATGATTTCTCATACGAAACAAAATGCAAGAAAACTTGCTTAAAATGCAATATTATGCGAAATTCTGAGATTTGAAGGCCAAATCACATATCGTGACACTACATGAATTAGTATCGAAATATTGGTAAAAATGAATATATATACGTAATATCAAACTACATGAAAAACGTGAAAAAAAGTCACTATTTTACCAAATTTGAGGATTTTAACTTCGAATCATAAAGCGAGGTTTCGTACTATTTAGATCCATGAAAAGACATATGACAATGTTGTTTCCAATACAAATTATAAAAATCAATGTGTTTTCATTAGAATTAACTAAAATGTTCCTGATTTTCCGTTTATATTACCGATGGAAGATGTACACGTAAAACCGCTCTAATCCGGCTGAAACGTCGATATATGCAATAAAACAGAACTTCTCCCCCTTTTCAATATCTTACTCAGTATTTTAAAGAGAAACAAATATATGATTGAAAATGAAGTATTTAAGGTTATAATCTAATCAATTATGTGTTTGCATCATTTTAATTGTATATTTATTGAGTTAATACTAATAAACTGAAAATTCACAAAAACGAGGAAAAACGGCAAAATATTGCCTAATTTGATGATATTTTGATTAAATCACACAAAGGAAAAGGGAATGATAAACGTCAAAATATTGCTAAATTCGATGATTTCTCGTACGAAACAAAATGCAAGAAAACTTACTTAAAATGCAATATTATGCGAAATTCTGAGATTTGAAGGCCAAATCACATATCGTGATACTACATGAAATAGTATCGAAATATTGGAAAAATGAATATATTTACGTAATATCAAACTACATGAAAAACGAAAAAAGTCACTATTATACCAAATTTGTGGATTTTAACTTCGAATCATAAAGCGAGGTTTCGTACTATTTAGATCCATGAAAAGACATATGACAATGTTGTTTCCAATACAAATTATAAAAATCAATGTGTTTTCATTAGAATTAACTAAAATGTTCCTGATTTTCCGTTTATATTACCGATGGAAGATGTACATCTTCCATCGGTAATATAAACGGAAAATCAGGAACATTTTAGTTAACACTTTCGCGCTCTCGGCGCTCAAAAAAAAACAATACCCCAGATGCTTTCGGCACTTCGCGCGCCTACGCGGTAAGACCGAAAAAGTGTACACTCTTTTGACTGTCCTGACAATAATTGAAGGCGCACGTATTTAAATTTGGTATCACTGTGTTCGCAATGAAATTGTCTATCAGAGCATACCTATAAAATGCCGCCCAAGCATAAGGAGTATCAACACCAAATAAAAAACTATGCAGATCACTCGCCGAGAGCGCCAAACAGCAACAAAATGTTTCCACTTTCTTAATGGTTGCGAAGCCTACAGTTGTCCTACATCGCTAATTTTGGTATCATTGGAATCGCAATAAAATTCTCTACACGGACATATGCATATGAATGTTTAATATAGGTAATTGCCCACCCGCAACAGTGTGTGAAGTGGAGAGTAGTTAGCCGCGAGCGCACTGGCGAAAACACCGGGGGGAAATCATGCTTGGAAAGTTTATACGTTTCCTGACCCTACTTTTCTATGTACGTATTTCTTTTTTATACCAATGTGTTCGCAATAAAATTTCCTATAAGATGAACTGTAAACATTGGTACAAAGCATGTGTAAGAGAAGCGCCAAATATAGAACCACGTCGCTCAGTATGCGTTCGCGGCAGAAACGAACGCATTGTTTTTGTTCGTTTGATGTTTGTCATGTTTATACTTGTTGAAACATTTTATAATTTGTATGACAGTGATCGCAGTAAAATTCCCTACACAGACATATACATAACACATACAAATATTTCCCACGTGTTGGATATATCAACGGCTAAAGGGGAACCCACTGCCACACGCTCGCCACACCCCCAAACATACTTTGTGTATTTTTTTTTTTACTCATAGAAGTTTATGTGATATAATATTCATTCTGGTACCAAAAAAATTCGCAAATAAATTCTCTACAAAACAAAAGTATCCCCATCCATTTCAGTTTAAAAATGGAATTTATAGAAATATTTTTTCGATTGACGAGAAAAGTAGGCAGTTATGCGGAATCGTAAGAAAAACCAGTGACGAGTTATCTCTAATATAAAGCGCGAAAGTGTTAATACTATTGAAAATACATTGATTTTTATCATTTGTATTGGAAACAACATTTTCATATGTCTTTTCTTGGATCTAAATAATACGAAACCTCGCTCTATGATTTGAAGTTAAAATCCTCAAATATGGTTAAATAGTTACTTTTTTTTCAAGTTTTTCATGTAGTTTGATACTACGTAAATACATTCATTTTTACCAATATTTCGATTCTATTTCATGTAGTATAACGATATGTGATTTGGCCTTCAAATCTCAGAATTTCGCACAATATTGCATTTTAAGCAAGTTTTCTTGCATTTTGTTTCGTACGAGAAATCATCGAATTTAGCAATATTTTGACGTTTATCATCCCCTTTTCCTTTGTTTGATTTAAACAAAATATGATCGAATTAGGCAATATTTTGCCATTTTTCCTCGTTTTTGTGAATTTTCAGTCTATGGGTATTAATTCATTATATATACGATAAAAATGAGGCAAACACATAATTGATTAGATAATAACCTTAAATACTTCATTTTCAATCAACTATTAGTTTCTCGTTAAAATACTGAGTAAGATATTGAAAAGGGGAGAAGTTCTGTTTTTATTGCATATATCGACGTTTCAGCCGGAATAGAGCGATTTTCGTGTACATCTTCCATCGGTAATATAAACGGAAAATCAGGAACATTTTAGTTAACACTAATGAAAATACATTGATTTTTATCATTTGTATTGGAAACAACATTTTCATATGTCTTTTCTTGGATCTAAATAATACGAAACCTCGCTCTATGATTTGAAGTTAAAATCCTCAAATATAGTTAAATATTGACTTTTTCACGTTTTTCATGTAGTTTGATATTACGTAAATATATTCATTTTTACCTATATTTCGATACTATTTCATGTAGTATCACGATATGTGATTTGGCCTTCGAATCTCAGAATTTCGCATAATATTGCATTTTAAGCAAGTTTTCTTGCATTTTGTTTCGTACCAGAAATCATCGAATTTAGCAATATTTTGACGTTTATTTTTTTTCCCTTTTCCCTTTATTTTATTTCTCTTTTCCTTTATGTGATTTAATCAAAATATCATCGAATTAGGCAATATTTTGCCGTTTTTCCACGTTTTTGTGAATTTTCAGTTTATTAGTATTAACTCAATAAATATACAATAAAAATGATGCAAACACATAATTGATTAGATTGTAACCTTAATTACTTCATTTTCAATCATCTATTTGTTTCTCTTTAAATACTGAGTAAGATATTGAAAAGGGGAGAAGTTCGGTTTTTATTGCATATATCGACGTTTCAGCCGGATTAGAGCGGTTTTGCGTGGACATCTTCCATCGGTAATATAAACGGAAAATCAGGAACATTTTAGTTAATTCTAATGAAAACACATTGATTTTTATAATTTGTATTGGAAACAACATTGTCATATGTCTTTTCATGGATCTAAATAGTACGAAACCTCGCTTTATGATTCGAAGTTAAAATCCTCAAATTTGGTATAATCGTGACTTTTTTCAGGTTTTTCATGTAGTTTGATATTACGTAAATATATTCATTTTTACCAATATTTCGATACTATTTCATGTAGTATCACGATATGTGATTTGGCCTTCAAATCTCAGAATTTCGCATAATATTGCGAAATTCTGAGATTTGAAGGCCAAATCACATATCGTGATACTACATGAAATAGTATCGAAATATTGGAAAAATGAATATATTTACGTAATATCAAACTACATGAAAAACGAAAAAAGTCACTATTATACCAAATTTGTGGATTTTAACTTCGAATCATAAAGCGAGGTTTCGTACTATTTAGATCCATGAAAAGACATATGACAATGTTGTTTCCAATACAAATTATAAAAATCAATGTGTTTTCATTAGAATTAACTAAAATGTTCCTGATTTTCCGTTTATATTACCGATGGAAGATGTACACGTAAAACCGCTCTATTCCGGCTGAAACGTCGATATATGCAATAAAAACCGAACTTCTCCCCTTTTCAATATCTTACTCAGTATTTTAACGAGAAACAAATAGATGATTGAAAATGAAGTATTTAAGGTTACTATCTAATCAATTATGTGTTTGCATCATTTTTATTGTATATTTAATGAATTAATACTAATAAACTGAAAATTCACAAAAACGTGGAAAAACGGCAAAATATTGCCTAATTCGATGATATTTTGATTAAATCACATAAAGGAAAAGGTAATGATAAACGTCAAAATATTGCTAAATTCGATGATTTCTCATACGAAACAAAATGCAAGAAAACTTGCTTAAAATGCAATATTATGCGAAATTCTGAGATTTGAAGGCCAAATCACATATCGTGACACTACATGAATTAGTATCGAAATATTGGTAAAAATGAATATATATACGTAATATCAAACTACATGAAAAACGTGAAAAAAAGTCACTATTTTACCAAATTTGAGGATTTTAACTTCGAATCATAAAGCGAGGTTTCGTACTATTTAGATCCATGAAAAGACATATGACAATGTTGTTTCCAATACAAATTATAAAAATCAATGTGTTTTCATTAGAATTAACTAAAATGTTCCTGATTTTCCGTTTATATTACCGATGGAAGATGTACACGTAAAACCGCTCTAATCCGGCTGAAACGTCGATATATGCAATAAAACAGAACTTCTCCCCCTTTTCAATATCTTACTCAGTATTTTAAAGAGAAACAAATATATGATTGAAAATGAAGTATTTAAGGTTATAATCTAATCAATTATGTGTTTGCATCATTTTAATTGTATATTTATTGAGTTAATACTAATAAACTGAAAATTCACAAAAACGAGGAAAAAACGGCAAAATATTGCCTAATTTGATGATATTTTGATTAAATCACACAAAGGAAAAGGGAATGATAAACGTCAAAATATTGCTAAATTCGATGATTTCTCGTACGAAACAAAATGCAAGAAAACTTACTTAAAATGCAATATTATGCGAAATTCTGAGATTTGAAGGCCAAATCACATATCGTGATACTACATGAAATAGTATCGAAATATTGGAAAAATGAATATATTTACGTAATATCAAACTACATGAAAAACGAAAAAAGTCACTATTATACCAAATTTGTGGATTTTAACTTCGAATCATAAAGCGAGGTTTCGTACTATTTAGATCCATGAAAAGACATATGACAATGTTGTTTCCAATACAAATTATAAAAATCAATGTGTTTTCATTAGAATTAACTAAAATGTTCCTGATTTTCCGTTTATATTACCGATGGAAGATGTACATCTTCCATCGGTAATATAAACGGAAAATCAGGAACATTTTAGTTAACACTTTCGCGCTCTCGGCGCTCAAAAAAAAACAATACCCCAGATGCTTTCGGCACTTCGCGCGCCTACGCGGTAAGACCGAAAAAGTGTACACTCTTTTGACTGTCCTGACAATAATTGAAGGCGCACGTATTTAAATTTGGTATCACTGTGTTCGCAATGAAATTGTCTATCAGAGCATACCTATAAAATGCCGCCCAAGCATAAGGAGTATCAACACCAAATAAAAAACTATGCAGATCACTCGCCGAGAGCGCCAAACAGCAACAAAATGTTTCCACTTTCTTAATGGTTGCGAAGCCTACAGTTGTCCTACATCGCTAATTTTGGTATCATTGGAATCGCAATAAAATTCTCTACACGGACATATGCATATGAATGTTTAATATAGGTAATTGCCCACCCGCAACAGTGTGTGAAGTGGAGAGTAGTTAGCCGCGAGCGCACTGGCGAAAACACCGGGGGGAAATCATGCTTGGAAAGTTTATACGTTTCCTGACCCTACTTTTCTATGTACGTATTTCTTTTTTATACCAATGTGTTCGCAATAAAATTTCCTATAAGATGAACTGTAAACATTGGTACAAAGCATGTGTAAGAGAAGCGCCAAATATAGAACCACGTCGCTCAGTATGCGTTCGCGGCAGAAACGAACGCATTGTTTTTGTTCGTTTGATGTTTGTCATGTTTATACTTGTTGAAACATTTTATAATTTGTATGACAGTGATCGCAGTAAAATTCCCTACACAGACATATACATAACACATACAAATATTTCCCACGTGTTGGATATATCAACGGCTAAAGGGGAACCCACTGCCACACGCTCGCCACACCCCCAAACATACTTTGTGTATTTTTTTTTTTACTCATAGAAGTTTATGTGATATAATATTCATTCTGGTACCAAAAAAATTCGCAAATAAATTCTCTACAAAACAAAAGTATCCCCATCCATTTCAGTTTAAAAATGGAATTTATAGAAATATTTTTTCGATTGACGAGAAAAGTAGGCAGTTATGCGGAATCGTAAGAAAAACCAGTGACGAGTTATCTCTAATATAAAGCGCGAAAGTGTTAATACTATTGAAAATACATTGATTTTTATCATTTGTATTGGAAACAACATTTTCATATGTCTTTTCTTGGATCTAAATAATACGAAACCTCGCTCTATGATTTGAAGTTAAAATCCTCAAATATGGTTAAATAGTTACTTTTTTTTCAAGTTTTTCATGTAGTTTGATACTACGTAAATACATTCATTTTTACCAATATTTCGATTCTATTTCATGTAGTATAACGATATGTGATTTGGCCTTCAAATCTCAGAATTTCGCACAATATTGCATTTTAAGCAAGTTTTCTTGCATTTTGTTTCGTACGAGAAATCATCGAATTTAGCAATATTTTGACGTTTATCATCCCCTTTTCCTTTGTTTGATTTAAACAAAATATGATCGAATTAGGCAATATTTTGCCATTTTTCCTCGTTTTTGTGAATTTTCAGTCTATGGGTATTAATTCATTATATATACGATAAAAATGAGGCAAACACATAATTGATTAGATAATAACCTTAAATACTTCATTTTCAATCAACTATTAGTTTCTCGTTAAAATACTGAGTAAGATATTGAAAAGGGGAGAAGTTCTGTTTTTATTGCATATATCGACGTTTCAGCCGGAATAGAGCGATTTTCGTGTACATCTTCCATCGGTAATATAAACGGAAAATCAGGAACATTTTAGTTAACACTAATGAAAATACATTGATTTTTATCATTTGTATTGGAAACAACATTTTCATATGTCTTTTCTTGGATCTAAATAATACGAAACCTCGCTCTATGATTTGAAGTTAAAATCCTCAAATATAGTTAAATATTGACTTTTTCACGTTTTTCATGTAGTTTGATATTACGTAAATATATTCATTTTTACCTATATTTCGATACTATTTCATGTAGTATCACGATATGTGATTTGGCCTTCGAATCTCAGAATTTCGCATAATATTGCATTTTAAGCAAGTTTTCTTGCATTTTGTTTCGTACCAGAAATCATCGAATTTAGCAATATTTTGACGTTTATTTTTTTTCCCTTTTCCCTTTATTTTATTTCTCTTTCCTTTATGTGATTTAATCAAAATATCATCGAATTAGGCAATATTTTGCCGTTTTTTCCACGTTTTTGTGAATTTTCAGTTTATTAGTATTAACTCAATAAATATACAATAAAAATGATGCAAACACATAATTGATTAGATTGTAACCTTAATTACTTCATTTTCAATCATCTATTTGTTTCTCTTTAAAATACTGAGTAAGATATTGAAAAGGGGAGAAGTTCTGTTTTTATTGCATATATCGACGTTTCAGCCGGAATTAGAGCGGTTTTGCGTGGACATCTTCCATCGGTAATATAAACGGAAAATCAGGAACATTTTAGTTAATTCTAATGAAAACACATTGATTTTTATAATTTGTATTGGAAACAACATTGTCATATGTCTTTTCATGGATCTAAATAGTACGAAACCTCGCTTTATGATTCGAAGTTAAAATCCTCAAATTTGGTATAATCGTGACTTTTTTCAGGTTTTTCATGTAGTTTGATATTACGTAAATATATTCATTTTTACCAATATTTCGATACTATTTCATGTAGTATCACGATATGTGATTTGGCCTTCAAATCTCAGAATTTCGCATAATATTGCGAAATTCTGAGATTTGAAGGCCAAATCACATATCGTGATACTACATGAAATAGTATCGAAATATTGGAAAAATGAATATATTTACGTAATATCAAACTACATGAAAAACGAAAAAAGTCACTATTATACCAAATTTGTGGATTTTAACTTCGAATCATAAAGCGAGGTTTCGTACTATTTAGATCCATGAAAAGACATATGACAATGTTGTTTCCAATACAAATTATAAAAATCAATGTGTTTTCATTAGAATTAACTAAAATGTTCCTGATTTTCCGTTTATATTACCGATGGAAGATGTACACGTAAAACCGCTCTATTCCGGCTGAAACGTCGATATATGCAATAAAAACCGAACTTCTCCCCTTTTCAATATCTTACTCAGTATTTTAACGAGAAACAAATAGATGATTGAAAATGAAGTATTTAAGGTTACTATCTAATCAATTATGTGTTTGCATCATTTTTATTGTATATTTAATGAATTAATACTAATAAACTGAAAATTCACAAAAACGTGGAAAAACGGCAAAATATTGCCTAATTCGATGATATTTTGATTAAATCACATAAAGGAAAAGGTAATGATAAACGTCAAAATATTGCTAAATTCGATGATTTCTCATACGAAACAAAATGCAAGAAAACTTGCTTAAAATGCAATATTATGCGAAATTCTGAGATTTGAAGGCCAAATCACATATCGTGACACTACATGAATTAGTATCGAAATATTGGTAAAAATGAATATATATACGTAATATCAAACTACATGAAAAACGTGAAAAAAAGTCACTATTTTACCAAATTTGAGGATTTTAACTTCGAATCATAAAGCGAGGTTTCGTACTATTTAGATCCATGAAAAGACATATGACAATGTTGTTTCCAATACAAATTATAAAAATCAATGTGTTTTCATTAGAATTAACTAAAATGTTCCTGATTTTCCGTTTATATTACCGATGGAAGATGTACACGTAAAACCGCTCTAATCCGGCTGAAACGTCGATATATGCAATAAAACAGAACTTCTCCCCCTTTTCAATATCTTACTCAGTATTTTAAAGAGAAACAAATATATGATTGAAAATGAAGTATTTAAGGTTATAATCTAATCAATTATGTGTTTGCATCATTTTAATTGTATATTTATTGAGTTAATACTAATAAACTGAAAATTCACAAAAACGAGGAAAAAACGGCAAAATATTGCCTAATTTGATGATATTTTGATTAAATCACACAAAGGAAAAGGGAATGATAAACGTCAAAATATTGCTAAATTCGATGATTTCTCGTACGAAACAAAATGCAAGAAAACTTACTTAAAATGCAATATTATGCGAAATTCTGAGATTTGAAGGCCAAATCACATATCGTGATACTACATGAAATAGTATCGAAATATTGGAAAAATGAATATATTTACGTAATATCAAACTACATGAAAAACGAAAAAAGTCACTATTATACCAAATTTGTGGATTTTAACTTCGAATCATAAAGCGAGGTTTCGTACTATTTAGATCCATGAAAAGACATATGACAATGTTGTTTCCAATACAAATTATAAAAATCAATGTGTTTTCATTAGAATTAACTAAAATGTTCCTGATTTTCCGTTTATATTACCGATGGAAGATGTACATCTTCCATCGGTAATATAAACGGAAAATCAGGAACATTTTAGTTAACACTTTTCGCGCTCTCGGCGCTCAAAAAAAACAATACCCCAGATGCTTTCGGCACTTCGCGCGCCTACGCGGTAAGACCGAAAAAGTGTACACTCTTTTGACTGTCCTGACAATAATTGAAGGCGCACGTATTTAAATTTGGTATCACTGTGTTCGCAATGAAATTGTCTATCAGAGCATACCTATAAAATGCCGCCCAAGCATAAGGAGTATCAACACCAAATAAAAAACTATGCAGATCACTCGCCGAGAGCGCCAAACAGCAACAAAATGTTTCCACTTTCTTAATGGTTGCGAAGCCTACAGTTGTCCTACATCGCTAATTTTGGTATCATTGGAATCGCAATAAAATTCTCTACACGGACATATGCATATGAATGTTTAATATAGGTAATTGCCCACCCGCAACAGTGTGTGAAGTGGAGAGTAGTTAGCCGCGAGCGCACTGGCGAAAACACCGGGGGGAAATCATGCTTGGAAAGTTTATACGTTTCCTGACCCTACTTTTCTATGTACGTATTTCTTTTTTATACCAATGTGTTCGCAATAAAATTTCCTATAAGATGAACTGTAAACATTGGTACAAAGCATGTGTAAGAGAAGCGCCAAATATAGAACCACGTCGCTCAGTATGCGTTCGCGGCAGAAACGAACGCATTGTTTTTGTTCGTTTGATGTTTGTCATGTTTATACTTGTTGAAACATTTTATAATTTGTATGACAGTGATCGCAGTAAAATTCCCTACACAGACATATACATAACACATACAAATATTTCCCACGTGTTGGATATATCAACGGCTAAAGGGGAACCCACTGCCACACGCTCGCCACACCCCCAAACATACTTTGTGTATTTTTTTTTTTACTCATAGAAGTTTATGTGATATAATATTCATTCTGGTACCAAAAAAATTCGCAAATAAATTCTCTACAAAACAAAAGTATCCCCATCCATTTCAGTTTAAAAATGGAATTTATAGAAATATTTTTTCGATTGACGAGAAAAGTAGGCAGTTATGCGGAATCGTAAGAAAAACCAGTGACGAGTTATCTCTAATATAAAGCGCGAAAGTGTTAATACTATTGAAAATACATTGATTTTTATCATTTGTATTGGAAACAACATTTTCATATGTCTTTTCTTGGATCTAAATAATACGAAACCTCGCTCTATGATTTGAAGTTAAAATCCTCAAATATGGTTAAATAGTTACTTTTTTTTCAAGTTTTTCATGTAGTTTGATACTACGTAAATACATTCATTTTTACCAATATTTCGATTCTATTTCATGTAGTATAACGATATGTGATTTGGCCTTCAAATCTCAGAATTTCGCACAATATTGCATTTTAAGCAAGTTTTCTTGCATTTTGTTTCGTACGAGAAATCATCGAATTTAGCAATATTTTGACGTTTATCATCCCCTTTTCCTTTGTTTGATTTAAACAAAATATGATCGAATTAGGCAATATTTTGCCATTTTTCCTCGTTTTTGTGAATTTTCAGTCTATGGGTATTAATTCATTATATATACGATAAAAATGAGGCAAACACATAATTGATTAGATAATAACCTTAAATACTTCATTTTCAATCAACTATTAGTTTCTCGTTAAAATACTGAGTAAGATATTGAAAAGGGGAGAAGTTCTGTTTTTATTGCATATATCGACGTTTCAGCCGGAATAGAGCGATTTTCGTGTACATCTTCCATCGGTAATATAAACGGAAAATCAGGAACATTTTAGTTAACACTAATGAAAATACATTGATTTTTATCATTTGTATTGGAAACAACATTTTCATATGTCTTTTCTTGGATCTAAATAATACGAAACCTCGCTCTATGATTTGAAGTTAAAATCCTCAAATATAGTTAAATATTGACTTTTTCACGTTTTTCATGTAGTTTGATATTACGTAAATATATTCATTTTTACCTATATTTCGATACTATTTCATGTAGTATCACGATATGTGATTTGGCCTTCGAATCTCAGAATTTCGCATAATATTGCATTTTAAGCAAGTTTTCTTGCATTTTGTTTCGTACCGAGAAATCATCGAATTTAGCAATATTTTGACGTTTATTTTTTTTCACTTTCCCTTTATTTATTTCTCTTTCCTTTATGTGATTTAATCAAAATATCATCGAATTAGGCAATATTTTGCCGTTTTTTCCACGTTTTTGTGAATTTTCAGTTTATTAGTATTAACTCAATAAATATACAATAAAAATGATGCAAACACATAATTGATTAGATTATAACCTTAAATACTTCATTTTCAATCATTATTTGTTTCTCTTTAAAATACTGATTAAGATATTGAAAAGGGGAGAAGTTCTGTTTTTATTGCATATATCGACGTTTCAGCCGGATTAGAGCGGTTTTACGTGGACATCTTCCATCGGTAATATAAACGGAAAATCAGGAACATTTTAGTTAATTCTAATGAAAACACATTGATTTTTATAATTTGTATTGGAAACAACATTGTCATATGTCTTTTCATGGATCTAAATAGTACGAAACCTCGCTTTATGATTCGAAGTTAAAATCCTCAAATTTGGTATAATCGTGACTTTTTTCAGGTTTTTCATGTAGTTTGATATTACGTAAATATATTCATTTTTACCAATATTTCGATACTATTTCATGTAGTATCACGATATGTGATTTGGCCTTCAAATCTCAGAATTTCGCATAATATTGCGAAATTCTGAGATTTGAAGGCCAAATCACATATCGTGATACTACATGAAATAGTATCGAAATATTGGAAAAATGAATATATTTACGTAATATCAAACTACATGAAAAACGAAAAAAGTCACTATTATACCAAATTTGTGGATTTTAACTTCGAATCATAAAGCGAGGTTTCGTACTATTTAGATCCATGAAAAGACATATGACAATGTTGTTTCCAATACAAATTATAAAAATCAATGTGTTTTCATTAGAATTAACTAAAATGTTCCTGATTTTCCGTTTATATTACCGATGGAAGATGTACACGTAAAACCGCTCTATTCCGGCTGAAACGTCGATATATGCAATAAAAACCGAACTTCTCCCCTTTTCAATATCTTACTCAGTATTTTAACGAGAAACAAATAGATGATTGAAAATGAAGTATTTAAGGTTACTATCTAATCAATTATGTGTTTGCATCATTTTTATTGTATATTTAATGAATTAATACTAATAAACTGAAAATTCACAAAAACGTGGAAAAAACGGCAAAATATTGCCTAATTCGATGATATTTTGATTAAATCACATAAAGGAAAAGGTAATGATAAACGTCAAAATATTGCTAAATTCGATGATTTCTCATACGAAACAAAATGCAAGAAAACTTGCTTAAAATGCAATATTATGCGAAATTCTGAGATTTGAAGGCCAAATCACATATCGTGACACTACATGAATTAGTATCGAAATATTGGTAAAAATGAATATATATACGTAATATCAAACTACATGAAAAACGTGAAAAAAAGTCACTATTTTACCAAATTTGAGGATTTTAACTTCGAATCATAAAGCGAGGTTTCGTACTATTTAGATCCATGAAAAGACATATGACAATGTTGTTTCCAATACAAATTATAAAAATCAATGTGTTTTCATTAGAATTAACTAAAATGTTCCTGATTTTCCGTTTATATTACCGATGGAAGATGTACACGTAAAACCGCTCTAATCCGGCTGAAACGTCGATATATGCAATAAAACAGAACTTCTCCCCCTTTTCAATATCTTACTCAGTATTTTAAAGAGAAACAAATATATGATTGAAAATGAAGTATTTAAGGTTATAATCTAATCAATTATGTGTTTGCATCATTTTAATTGTATATTTATTGAGTTAATACTAATAAACTGAAAATTCACAAAAACGAGGAAAAACGGCAAAATATTGCCTAATTTGATGATATTTTGATTAAATCACACAAAGGAAAAGGGAATGATAAACGTCAAAATATTGCTAAATTCGATGATTTCTCGTACGAAACAAAATGCAAGAAAACTTACTTAAAATGCAATATTATGCGAAATTCTGAGATTTGAAGGCCAAATCACATATCGTGATACTACATGAAATAGTATCGAAATATTGGAAAAATGAATATATTTACGTAATATCAAACTACATGAAAAACGAAAAAAGTCACTATTATACCAAATTTGTGGATTTTAACTTCGAATCATAAAGCGAGGTTTCGTACTATTTAGATCCATGAAAAGACATATGACAATGTTGTTTCCAATACAAATTATAAAAATCAATGTGTTTTCATTAGAATTAACTAAAATGTTCCTGATTTTCCGTTTATATTACCGATGGAAGATGTACATCTTCCATCGGTAATATAAACGGAAAATCAGGAACATTTTAGTTAACACTTTCGCGCTCTCGGCGCTCAAAAAAAACAATACCCCAGATGCTTTCGGCACTTCGCGCGCCTACGCGGTAAGACCGAAAAAGTGTACACTCTTTTGACTGTCCTGACAATAATTGAAGGCGCACGTATTTAAATTTGGTATCACTGTGTTCGCAATGAAATTGTCTATCAGAGCATACCTATAAAATGCCGCCCAAGCATAAGGAGTATCAACACCAAATAAAAAACTATGCAGATCACTCGCCGAGAGCGCCAAACAGCAACAAAATGTTTCCACTTTCTTAATGGTTGCGAAGCCTACAGTTGTCCTACATCGCTAATTTTGGTATCATTGGAATCGCAATAAAATTCTCTACACGGACATATGCATATGAATGTTTAATATAGGTAATTGCCCACCCGCAACAGTGTGTGAAGTGGAGAGTAGTTAGCCGCGAGCGCACTGGCGAAAACACCGGGGGGAAATCATGCTTGGAAAGTTTATACGTTTCCTGACCCTACTTTTCTATGTACGTATTTCTTTTTTATACCAATGTGTTCGCAATAAAATTTCCTATAAGATGAACTGTAAACATTGGTACAAAGCATGTGTAAGAGAAGCGCCAAATATAGAACCACGTCGCTCAGTATGCGTTCGCGGCAGAAACGAACGCATTGTTTTTGTTCGTTTGATGTTTGTCATGTTTATACTTGTTGAAACATTTTATAATTTGTATGACAGTGATCGCAGTAAAATTCCCTACACAGACATATACATAACACATACAAATATTTCCCACGTGTTGGATATATCAACGCTAAAGGGGAACCCACTGCCACACGCTCGCCACACCCCCAAACATACTTTGTGTATTTTTTTTTTACTCATAGAAGTTTATGTGATATAATATTCATTCTGGTACCAAAAAAAATTCGCAAATAAATTCTCTACAAAACAAAAGTATCCCCATCCATTTCAGTTTAAAAATGGAATTTATAGAAATATTTTTTCGATTGACGAGAAAAGTAGGCAGTTATGCGGAATCGTAAGAAAAACCAGTGACGAGTTATCTCTAATATAAAGCGCGAAAGTGTTAATACTATTGAAAATACATTGATTTTTATCATTTGTATTGGAAACAACATTTTCATATGTCTTTTCTTGGATCTAAATAATACGAAACCTCGCTCTATGATTTGAAGTTAAAATCCTCAAATATGGTTAAATAGTTACTTTTTTTTCAAGTTTTTCATGTAGTTTGATACTACGTAAATACATTCATTTTTACCAATATTTCGATTCTATTTCATGTAGTATAACGATATGTGATTTGGCCTTCAAATCTCAGAATTTCGCACAATATTGCATTTTAAGCAAGTTTTCTTGCATTTTGTTTCGTACGAGAAATCATCGAATTTAGCAATATTTTGACGTTTATCATCCCCTTTTCCTTTGTTTGATTTAAACAAAATATGATCGAATTAGGCAATATTTTGCCATTTTTCCTCGTTTTTGTGAATT
The DNA here is from genome assembly GCF_040958095.1 of Procambarus clarkii. NCBI lineage: Eukaryota > Metazoa > Arthropoda > Malacostraca > Decapoda > Cambaridae > Procambarus > Procambarus clarkii. Next base: position 34,546 of record NW_027189790.1, on the reverse strand, counting down.
TTCAGTCTATGGGTATTAATTCATTATATATACGATAAAAATGAGGCAAACACATAATTGATTAGATAATAACCTTAAATACTTCATTTTCAATCAACTATTAGTTTCTCGTTAAAATACTGAGTAAGATATTGAAAAGGGGAGAAGTTCTGTTTTTATTGCATATATCGACGTTTCAGCCGGAATAGAGCGATTTTCGTGTACATCTTCCATCGGTAATATAAACGGAAAAATCAGGAACATTTTAGTTAACACTAATGAAAATACATTGATTTTTATCATTTGTATTGGAAACAACATTTTCATATGTCTTTTCTTGGATCTAAATAATACGAAACCTCGCTCTATGATTTGAAGTTAAAATCCTCAAATATAGTTAAATATTGACTTTTTCACGTTTTTCATGTAGTTTGATATTACGTAAATATATTCATTTTTACCTATATTTCGATACTATTTCATGTAGTATCACGATATGTGATTTGGCCTTCGAATCTCAGAATTTCGCATAATATTGCATTTTAAGCAAGTTTTCTTGCATTTGTTTCGTACCAGAAATCATCGAATTTAGCAATATTTTGACGTTTATTTTTTTTCCCTTTTCCCTTTATTTTATTTCTCTTTTCCTTTATGTGATTTAATCAAAATATCATCGAATTAGGCAATATTTTGCCGTTTTTTCCACGTTTTTGTGAATTTTCAGTTTATTAGTATTAACTCAATAAATATACAATAAAAATGATGCAAACACATAATTGATTAGATTGTAACCTTAATTACTTCATTTTCAATCATCTATTTGTTTCTCTTTTAAATACTGAGTAAGATATTGAAAAGGGGAGAAGTTCGGTTTTTATTGCATATATCGACGTTTCAGCCGGAATAGAAGGGTTTTGCGTGTACATCTTCCATCGGTAATATAAAACGGAAAAATCAGGAACATTTTAGTTAATTCTAATGAAAACACATTGATTTTTTATAATTTGTATTGGAAACAACATTGTCATATGTCTTTTCATGGATCTAAATAGTACGAAACCTCGCTTTATGATTCGAATTTAAAATCCTCAAATTTGGTATAATAGTGACTTTTTTCACGTTTTTCATGTAGTTTGATATTACGTATATATAGTAATTTTTCCCAATATTTCGATACTATTTCATGTAGTATCACGATCTGTGATTTGGCCTTCAAATCTCAGAATTTCGCATAATATTGCGAAATTCTGAGATTTGAAGCCAAATCACATATCGTGATACTACATGAAATAGTATCGAAATATTGGTAAAATGAATATATTTACGTAATAATCAAACTACATGAAAAACGAAAAAGTCACTATTATACCAAATTTGTGGATTTTAACTTCGAATCATAAAAGCGAGGTTTCGTACTATTTAGATCCATGAAAAGACATATGACAATGTTTGTTTCTAATACAAATTATAAAAATCAATGTGTTTTCATTAGAATTAACTAAAATGTTCCTGATTTTTCCGTTTATATTATCGATGGAAGATGTCCACGTAAAACCGCTCTATTCCGGCTGAAACGTCGATATATGCAATAAAAAAGAACTTCTCCCCTTTTCAATATCTTAATCAGTATTTTAAAGAGAAACAAATAATGATTGAAAATGAAGTATTTAAGGTTATAATCTAATCAATTATGTGTTTGCATCATTTTTATTGTATATTTATTGAGTTAATACTAATAAACTGAAAATTCACAAAAACGTGGAAAAACGGCAAAATATTGCCTAATTCGATGATATTTTGATTAAATCACATAAGGAAAAGGAATAATAAACGTCAAAATATTGCTAAATTCGATGATTTCTCGTACGAAACAAAATGCAAGAAAACTTGCTTAAAATGCAATATTATGCGAAATTCTGAGATTCGAAGGCCAAATCACATATCGTGATACTACATGAAATAGTATCGAAATATAGGTAAAAATGAATATATTTACGTAATATCAAACTACATGAAAAACGTGAAAAAGTCAATATTTAACTATATTTGAGGATTTTAACTTCAAATCATAGAGCGAGGTTTCGTATTATTTAGATCCAAGAAAAGACATATGAAAATGTTGTTTCCAATACAAATGATAAAAATCAATGTATTTTCATTAGTGTTAACTAAAATGTTCCTGATTTTCCGTTTATATTACCGATGGAAGATGTACACGAAAATCGCTCTATTCCGGCTGAAACGTCGATATATGCAATAAAAACAGAACTTCTCCCCTTTTCAATATCTTACTCAGTATTTTAACGAGAAACTAATAGTTGATTGAAAATGAAGTATTTAAGGTTATTATCTAATCAATTATGTGTTTGCCTCATTTTTATCGTATATATAATGAATTAATACCCATAGACTGAAAATTCACAAAAACGAGGAAAAATGGCAAAATATTGCCTAATTCGATCATATTTTGTTTAAATCAAACAAAGGAAAAGGGGATGATAAACGTCAAAATATTGCTAAATTCGATGATTTCTCGTACGAAACAAAATGCAAGAAAACTTGCTTAAAATGCAATATTGTGCGAAATTCTGAGATTTGAAGGCCAAATCACATATCGTTATACTACATGAAATAGAATCGAAATATTGGTAAAAATGAATGTATTTACGTAGTATCAAACTACATGAAAAACTTGAAAAAAAAGTAACTATTTAACCATATTTGAGGATTTTAACTTCAAATCATAGAGCGAGGTTTCGTATTATTTAGATCCAAGAAAAGACATATGAAAATGTTGTTTCCAATACAAATGATAAAAATCAATGTATTTTCAATAGTATTAACACTTTCGCGCTTTATATTAGAGATAACTCGTCACTGGTTTTTCTTACGATTCCGCATAACTGCCTACTTTTCTCGTCAATCGAAAAAATATTTCTATAAATTCCATTTTTAAACTGAAATGGATGGGGATACTTTTGTTTTGTAGAGAATTTATTTGCGAATTTTTTTGGTACCAGAATGAATATTATATCACATAAACTTCTATGAGTAAAAAAAAAAATACACAAAGTATGTTTGGGGGTGTGGCGAGCGTGTGGCAGTGGGTTCCCCTTTAGCCGTTGATATATCCAACACGTGGGAAATATTTGTATGTGTTATGTATATGTCTGTGTAGGGAATTTTACTGCGATCACTGTCATACAAATTATAAAATGTTTCAACAAGTATAAACATGACAAACATCAAACGAACAAAAACAATGCGTTCGTTTCTGCCGCGAACGCATACTGAGCGACGTGGTTCTATATTTGGCGCTTCTCTTACACATGCTTTGTACCAATGTTTACAGTTCATCTTATAGGAAATTTTATTGCGAACACATTGGTATAAAAAAGAAATACGTACATAGAAAAGTAGGGTCAGGAAACGTATAAACTTTCCAAGCATGATTTCCCCCCGGTGTTTTCGCCAGTGCGCTCGCGGCTAACTACTCTCCACTTCACACACTGTTGCGGGTGGGCAATTACCTATATTAAACATTCATATGCATATGTCCGTGTAGAGAATTTTATTGCGATTCCAATGATACCAAAATTAGCGATGTAGGACAACTGTAGGCTTCGCAACCATTAAGAAAGTGGAAACATTTTGTTGCTGTTTGGCGCTCTCGGCGAGTGATCTGCATAGTTTTTTATTTGGTGTTGATACTCCTTATGCTTGGGCGGCATTTTATAGGTATGCTCTGATAGACAATTTCATTGCGAACACAGTGATACCAAATTTAAATACGTGCGCCTTCAATTATTGTCAGGACAGTCAAAAGAGTGTACACTTTTTCGGTCTTACCGCGTAGGCGCGCGAAGTGCCGAAAGCATCTGGGGTATTGTTTTTTTTTGAGCGCCGAGAGCGCGAAAGTGTTAACTAAAATGTTCCTGATTTTCCGTTTATATTACCGATGGAAGATGTACATCTTCCATCGGTAATATAAACGGAAAATCAGGAACATTTTAGTTAATTCTAATGAAAACACATTGATTTTTATAATTTGTATTGGAAACAACATTGTCATATGTCTTTTTCATGGATCTAAATAGTACGAAACCTCGCTTTATGATTCGAAGTTAAAATCCTACAAATTTGGTATAATAGTGACTTTTTTCACGTTTTTCATTGTAGTTTGATATTACGTAAATATATTCAATTTTTACCAATATTTCTGATACTATTTCATGTAGTATCACGATATGTGATTTGGCCTTCAAATCTCAGAATTTCGCATAATATTGCATTTTAAGCTAAGTTTTCTGCATTTTGTTTCGTACGAAAAATCATCGAATTTAGCAATATTTTGACGTTTATCATTCCCTTTTCCTTTATGTGATTTAATCAAAATATCATCGAATTAGGCAATATTTTGCCGTTTTTCCTACGTTTTTGTGAATTTTCAGTTTATTAGTATTAATCTCAATTAAATATACAATAAAATGATGCAAACACATAATTGATTAGATTAGTAACCTTAAATACTTCATTTTCAATCATCTATTTGTTTCTCGTTAAAATACTGAGTAAGATATTGAAAAGGGGGAGAAAGTTCTGTTTTATTGCATATATCGACGTTTCAGCCGGAATAGAGCTGTTTTACGTGTACATCTTCCAATCGGTAATATAAACGGAAAATCAGGAACATTTTAGTTAATTCTAATGAAAACACATTGATTTTTATATATTTGTATTGGAAACAACATTGTCATATGTCTTTTCATGGATCTAAATAGTACGAACCTCGCTTTATGATTTCGAAGTTAAAATCCTCAAATTTGGTATAAATAGTGACTTTTTTCACGTTTTTCATGTAGTTTGATATTACGTATATATATTCATTTTCTACCAATATTTCGATACTACTTCATGTAGTGTCACGATATGTGATTTGGCCTTCAAATCTCAGAATTTCGCATAATATTGCATTTTTAAGCAAGTTTTCTTGCATTTTGTTTCGTACGAGAAAATCATCGAATTTAGCAATATTTTGACGTTTATCATTACCCTTTTCCTTATGTGATTTAATCAAAATATCATCGAATTAGGCAATATTTTGCCGTTTTTCCACGTTTTTGTGAATTTTCAGTTTATTAGTATTAATTCATTAAATATACAATAAAAATGATGCAAACACATAATTGATTAGATAGTAACCTTAAATACTTCATTTTCAATCATCTATTTGTTTCTCGTTAAAATACTGAGTAAGATATTGAAAAGGGGAGAAGTTCGGTTTTTATTGCATATATCGACGTTTCAGCCGGAATAGAGCGGTTTTACGTGTACATCTTCCATCGGTAATATAAACGGAAAATCAGGAACATTTTAGTTAATTCTAATGAAAACACATTGATTTTTATAATTTGTATTGGAAACAACATTGTCATATGTCTTTTCATGGATCTAAATAGTACGAAACCTCGCTTATGATTCGAAGTTAAAATCCATCAAATTTGGTATAATAGTGACTTTTTTCAGTTTTTCATGTAGTTTGATATTACGTAAATATATTCATTTTTACCAATATTTCGATACTATTTCATGTAGTATCACGATATGTGATTTGGCCTTCAAATCTCAGAATTTCGCAATATTATGCGAAATTCTGAGATTTGAAGGCCAAATCACATATCGTGATACTACATGAAATAGTATCGAAATATTGGTAAAAATGAATATATTTACGTAATATCAAACTACATGAAAAACCTGAAAAAAGTCACGATTATACCAAATTTGAGGATTTTAACTTCGAATCATAAAGCGAGGGTTTCGTACTATTTAGATCCATGAAAAGACATATGACAATGTTGTTTCCAATACAAATTATAAAAATCAATGTGTTTTCATTAGAATTAACTAAAATGTTCCTGATTTTCCGTTTATATTACCGATGGAAGATGTCCACGTAAAACCGCTCTAATCCGGCTGAAACGTCGATATATGCAATAAAAACAGAACTTCTCCCCTTTTCATATCTTAATCAGTATTTTAAAGAGAAACAAATAAATGATTGAAAATGAAGTATTTAAGGTTATAATCTAATCAATTATGTGTTTGCATCATTTTTATTGTATATTTATTGAGTTAATACTAATAAACTGAAAATTCACAAAAACGTGGAAAACGGCAAAATATTGCCTAATTCGATGATATTTTGAATTAAATGACATGAAGGAAAAGGGAATGATAAACGTCAAAATATTGCTAAATTCGATGATTTCTCGTACGAAACAAAATGCAAGAAAACTTGCTTAAAATGCAAATATTATGCGAAATTCTGAGATTCGAAGGCCAAATCACATATCGTGATACTACATGAAATAGTATCGAAATATAGGTAAAAATGAATATATTTACGTAATATCAAACTACATGAAAAACGTGAAAAAGTCAATATTTAACTATATTTGAGGATTTTAACTTCAAATCATAGAGCGAGGTTTCGTATTATTTAGATCCAAGAAAAGACATATGAAAATGTTGTTTCCAATACAAATGATAAAAATCAATGTATTTTCATTAGTGTTAACTAAAATGTTCCTGATTTTCCGTTTATATTACCGATGGAAGATGTACACGAAAATCGCTCTATTCCGGCTGAAACGTCGATATATGCAATAAAAACAGAACTTCTCCCCTTTTCAATATCTTACTCAGTATTTTAACGAGAAACTAATAGTTGATTGAAAATGAAGTATTTAAGGTTATTATCTAATCAATTATGTGTTTGCCTCATTTTTATCGTATATATAATGAATTAATACCCATAGACTGAAAATTCACAAAAACGAGGAAAAATGGCAAAATATTGCCTAATTCGATCATATTTTGTTTAAATCAAACAAAGGAAAAGGGGATGATAAACGTCAAAATATTGCTAAATTCGATGATTTCTCGTACGAAACAAAATGCAAGAAAACTTGCTTAAAATGCAATATTGTGCGAAATTCTGAGATTTGAAGGCCAAATCACATATCGTTATACTACATGAAATAGAATCGAAATATTGGTAAAAATGAATGTATTTACGTAGTATCAAACTACATGAAAAACTTGAAAAAAAAGTAACTATTTAACCATATTTGAGGATTTTAACTTCAAATCATAGAGCGAGGTTTCGTATTATTTAGATCCAAGAAAAGACATATGAAAATGTTGTTTCCAATACAAATGATAAAAATCAATGTATTTTCAATAGTATTAACACTTTCGCGCTTTATATTAGAGATAACTCGTCACTGGTTTTTCTTACGATTCCGCATAACTGCCTACTTTTCTCGTCAATCGAAAAAATATTTCTATAAATTCCATTTTTAAACTGAAATGGATGGGGATACTTTTGTTTTGTAGAGAATTTATTTGCGAATTTTTTTGGTACCAGAATGAATATTATATCACATAAACTTCTATGAGTAAAAAAAAAAATACACAAAGTATGTTTGGGGGTGTGGCGAGCGTGTGGCAGTGGGTTCCCCTTTAGCCGTTGATATATCCAACACGTGGGAAATATTTGTATGTGTTATGTATATGTCTGTGTAGGGAATTTTACTGCGATCACTGTCATACAAATTATAAAATGTTTCAACAAGTATAAACATGACAAACATCAAACGAACAAAAACAATGCGTTCGTTTCTGCCGCGAACGCATACTGAGCGACGTGGTTCTATATTTGGCGCTTCTCTTACACATGCTTTGTACCAATGTTTACAGTTCATCTTATAGGAAATTTTATTGCGAACACATTGGTATAAAAAAAAATACGTACATAGAAAAGTAGGGTCAGGAAACGTATAAACTTTCCAAGCATGATTTCCCCCCGGTGTTTTCGCCAGTGCGCTCGCGGCTAACTACTCTCCACTTCACACACTGTTGCGGGTGGGCAATTACCTATATTAAACATTCATATGCATATGTCCGTGTAGAGAATTTTATTGCGATTCCAATGATACCAAAATTAGCGATGTAGGACAACTGTAGGCTTCGCAACCATTAAGAAAGTGGAAACATTTTGTTGCTGTTTGGCGCTCTCGGCGAGTGATCTGCATAGTTTTTTATTTGGTGTTGATACTCCTTATGCTTGGGCGGCATTTTATAGGTATGCTCTGATAGACAATTTCATTGCGAACACAGTGATACCAAATTTAAATACGTGCGCCTTCAATTATTGTCAGGACAGTCAAAAGAGTGTACACTTTTTCGGTCTTACCGCGTAGGCGCGCGAAGTGCCGAAAGCATCTGGGGTATTGTTTTTTTTTGAGCGCCGAGAGCGCGAAAGTGTTAACTAAAATGTTCCTGATTTTCCGTTTATATTACCGATGGAAGATGTACATCTTCCATCGGTAATATAAACCGAAAATCAGGACATTTTAGTTAATTCTAATGGAAAAACCCATTGATTTTTATAATTTAGTATGGAAACAACATTGTCATATGTCTTTTCATGGATCTAAATAGTACGAAACCTCGCTTTATGATATTCGAAGTTAAAATCCACAAATTTGGTATAATAGTGACTTTTTTCAGTTTTCATGTAGTTGATATGTACGTAAATATATTCATTTTTTCCAATATTCGATACTATTCATGTAGTATCACGATATGTGATTTGGCCTTCAATCTCAGAATTTCGCATAAATATTGCATTTTAAGTAAGTTTTCTTGCATTTTGTTTTCGTACGAAAAATCATTCGAATTTAGCAATACTTTTGACGTTTATCATTCCCTTTTTCCTTTGTGATTTAATCAAAATATCATCAAATTAGGCAATATTTTTCCGCCGTTTTTCCTCGTTTTTTGTGAATTTTCAGTTTATTAGTATTAACTCAATAAATATACAATTAAAATGATGCAAACACATACTTGATTAGATTAGTAACCTTAAATACTTCATTTTCAATCATATATTTGTTTCTCTTTAAAATACTGAGTAAGATATTGAAAAGGGGAGAAGTTCGTGTTTTATTGCATATATCGACTTTTCAGCTGGATTAGAGCGGTTTTACGTGTACATCTTCCATCGGTAATATAAACAGAAAATCAGGAACATTTTAGTTAATTCTAATGAAAACACATTGATTTTTATAATTTGTATTGGAAACACATTGTCATATGTCTTTTCATGGATCTAAATAGTACGAAACCTCGCTTTATGATTCGAAAGTTAAAATCCTCAAATTTGGTATAATAGTGACCTTTTTTTCACGTTTTTTCATGTAGTTTGATATTACGTATATATATTCATTTCTTACCAATATTTCGATACTAATTCATGTAGTGTCACGATATGTGATTTGGCCTTCAAATCTCAGAATTTCGCATAATATTGCATTTTAAGCAAGTTTTCTTGCATTTTGTTTCGTATGAGAAAATCATCGAATTTAGCAATATTTTGACGTTTATCATTACCCTTTTCCTTTATGTGATTTAATCAAAATATCATCGAATTAGGCAATATTTTGCCGTTTTTCCCACGTTTTTGTGAATTTTCAGTTTATTAGTATTAATTCATTAAATATACAATAAAAATGATGCAAACACATAATTGATTAGATAGTAACCTTAAATACTTCATTTTCAATCATCTATTTGTTTCTCGTTAAAATACTGAGTAAGATATTGAAAAGGGGAGAAGTTCGGTTTTTATTGCATATATCGACGTTTCAGCCGGAATAGAGCGGTTTTACGTGTACATCTTCCATCGGTAATATAAACGGAAAATCAGGAACATTTTAGTTAATTCTAATGAAAACACATTGATTTTTATAATTTGTATTGGAAACAACATTGTCATATGTCTTTTCATTGGATCTAAATAGTACGAAACCTCGCATTATGATTCGAAGTTAAAATCCACAAATTTGGTATAATAGTGACTTTTTTCCGTTTTTCATGTAGTTTGATATTACGTAAATATATTCATTTTTACCAATATTTCGATACTATTTCATGTAGTATCACGATATGTGATTTGGCCTTCAAATCTCAGAATTTCGCAATATTATGCGAAATTCTGAGATTTGAAGGCCAAATCACATATCGTGATACTACATGAAATAGTATCGAAATATTGGTAAAAATATGAATATATTTACGTAATATCAAACTACATGAAAAACCTGAAAAAAGTCACGATTATACCAAATTTGAGGATTTTAACTTCGAATCATAAAGCGAGGTTTCGTACTATTTAGATCCATGAAAAGACATATGACAATGTTGTTTCCAATACAAATTATAAAAATCAATGGTGTTTTCATTAGAATTAACTAAAATGTTCCTGATTTTCCGTTTATATTACCGATGGAAGATGTCCACGTAAAAACCGCTCTAATCCGGCTGAAACGTCGATATATGCAATAAAAACAGAAACTTTCTCCCCTTTTCAATATCTTAATCAGTATTTTAAAGAGAAACAAATAAATGATTGAAATGAAGTATTTAAGGTTATAATTCTAATCAATTATGTGTTTGCATCATTTTTATTGTATATTATTGAGTTAATACTAATAAACTGAAAATTCACAAAAACGTGGAAAAACGGCAAAATATTGCCTAATTCGATGATATTTTGATTAAATGGACATGAAGGAAAAGGGAATGATAAACGTCAAAATATGCTAAATTCGATGATTCTCGTACGAAACAAAATGCAAGAAAACTTGCTTAAAATGCAATATTATGCGAAATTCTGAGATTCGAAGGCCAAATCACATATCGTGATACTACATGAAATAGTATCGAAATATAGGTAAAAATGAATATATTTACGTAATATCAAACTACATGAAAAACGTGAAAAAGTCAATATTTAACTATATTTGAGGATTTTAACTTCAAATCATAGAGCGAGGTTTCGTATTATTTAGATCCAAGAAAAGACATATGAAAATGTTGTTTCCAATACAAATGATAAAAATCAATGTATTTTCATTAGTGTTAACTAAAATGTTCCTGATTTTCCGTTTATATTACCGATGGAAGATGTACACGAAAATCGCTCTATTCCGGCTGAAACGTCGATATATGCAATAAAAACAGAACTTCTCCCCTTTTCAATATCTTACTCAGTATTTTAACGAGAAACTAATAGTTGATTGAAAATGAAGTATTTAAGGTTATTATCTAATCAATTATGTGTTTGCCTCATTTTTATGTTGTATATATAAATGAATTACTACCCATAGAACTTGAAAAGTCCACAAAAAACGAGGAAAAATTGGCAAAATAATTTGCCTAATTCGATCCTATTTTGTTTAAATCACAACAAAGGAAAAGGGGATGATAAACGTTCCAATATATTGCTAAATTCGAATGATTTCTCGTACGAAACAAAATGCAAGAAAACTTGCTTAAAATGCAAATATTGTGCGAAATTCTGAGATTTGAAGGCCAAATCACATCTCGTTATACTACATGAAATAGAATCGAAAATATTGGTAAAAATGATGTATTTACGTAGTATCAAACTACATGAAAAACTTGAAAAAAAAGTAACTATTTTACCAATATTGAGGATTTTAACTTCAAATCATAGAGCGAGGTTTCGTATTATTTAGATCCAAGAAAAGACATATGAAAATGTTGTTTTCCAATACAAATGATAAAAATCAATGTATTTTCAATAGTATTAACACTTCGCGCTTTATATAGAGATAACTCGTCACTGGTTTTTCTTACGATTCCCGCATAACTGCCTACTTTTCTCGTCAATCGAAAAAATATTTCTATAAATTCCATTTTTAAACTGAAATGGATGGGGATACTTTTGTTTTGTAGAGAATTTATTTGCGAATTTTTTTTGGTACCAGAATGAATATTATATCACATAAACTTCTATGAGTAAAAAAAAAATACACAAAGTATGTTTGGGGGTGTGGCGAGCGTGTGGCAGTGGGTTCCCCTTTAGCCGTTGATATATCCAACACGTGGAAATATTTGTATGTGTTATGTATATGTCTGTGTAGGGAATTTTACTGCGATCACTGTCATACAAATTATAAAATGTTTTCAACAAGTATAAACATGACAAACATCAAACGAACAAAAACAATGCGTTCGTTTCTGCCGCGAACGCATACTGAGCGACGTGGTTCTATATTTGGCGCTTCTCTTACAACATGCTTTGTACCATGTTTACAGTTCATCTTATAGGAAATTTTATTGCGAACACATTGGTATAAAAAAGAAATACGTACATAGAAAAGTAGGGTCAGGAAACGTATAAACTTTCCAAGCATGATTTCCCCCCGGTGTTTTCGCCAGTGCGCTCGCGGCTAACTACTCTCCACTTCACACACTGTTGCGGTGGGGCAATTACCTATATTAAACATTCATATGCATATGTCCGTGTAGGGAATTTTTTATTGCGATTCCAATGATACCAAATTAGCGATGTAGGACAACTGTAGGCTTCGCAACCATCTAAGAAAGTGGAAACCATTTTGTTGCTGTTTGGCGCTCTCGGCGAGTGATCTGCATAGTTTTTTATTTGGTGTTGATACTCCTTATGCTTGGGCGGCATTTTATAGGTATGCTCTGATAGACAATTTCATTGCGAACACAGTGATACCAAATTTAAATACGTGCGCCTTCAATTATTGTCAGGACAGTCAAAAGAGTGTACACTTTTTTCGGTCTTACCGCGTAGGCGCGCGAAGTGCCGGAAAGCATCTGGGGTATTGTTTTTTTTTGAGCGCCGAGAGCGTCGAAAGTGTTAACTAAATGTTCCTGAGTTTTCCGTTTATATTACCGATGGAAGGATGTACATCTTCCATCGGTAATATAAACGGAAAATCAGGAACATTTTAGTTAATTCTAATGAAAACACATTGATTTTTATAATTTGTATTGGAAACAACATTGTCATATGTCTTTTCAGGATCTAAATAGTACGAAACCTCGCTTTATGATCGAAGTTAAAATCCACAAATTTGGTATAATAGTGACTTTTTTCGTTTCATGTAGTTTGATATTACGTAAATATATTCATTTTTCCAATATTTCGATCCTATTTCATGTAGTATCACGAGTTATGTGATTTGGCCTTCAAATCTCAGAATTCGCATAATATTGCATTTTAAGTAAGTTTTCTTGCATTTTGTTTCGTACGAGAAATCATCGAATTTAGCAATATTTTGACGTTTATCATTCCCTTTTCCTTTGTGTGATTAATCAAAATATCATCAAATTAGGCCAATATTTTGCCGTTTTTTCCTCGTTTTTGTGAATTTTCAGTTTATTAGTATTTAACTCAATAAATATACAATTAAAATGATGCAAACACATAATTGATTAGATTATAACCTTAAATACTTCATTTTCAATCATATATTTGTTTCTCTTTAAAATACTGAGTAAGATATTGAAAAGGGGGAGAAGTTCTGTTTTATTGCATATATCGACGTTTCAGCCGGATTAGAGCGGTTTTACGTGTACATCTTCCATCGGTAATATAAACGGAAAATCAGGAACATTTTAGTTAATTCTAATGAAAACACATTGATTTTATAATTTGTATTGGAAACAACATTGTCATATGTCTTTTCATGGATCTAAATAGTACGAAACCTCGCCTTTATGATTCGAAGTTAAAATCCTCAAATTTGGTAAAATAGTGACTTTTTTTTCACGTTTTTCATGTAGTTTGATATTACGTATATATATTCATTTTTACCAATATTTTCGATACTAATTCATGTAGTGTCACGATATGTGATTTGGCCTTCAAATCTCAGAATTTCGCATAATATTGCATTTTAAGCAAGTTTTCTTGCATTTTGTTTCGTATGAGAAAATCATCGAATTTAGCAATATTTTGACGTTTATCATTACCTTTTCCTTATGTGATTTAATCAAAATATCATCGAATTAGGCAATATTTTGCCGTTTTTTTCCACGTTTTGTGAATTTTCAGTTTATCTAGTATTAATTCATTAAATATACAATAAAAATGATGCAAACACATAATTGATTAGATAGTAACCTTAAATACTTCATTTTCAATCATCTATTTGTTTCTCGTTAAAATACTGAGTAAGATATTGAAAAGGGGAGAAGTTCGGTTTTTATTGCATATATCGACGTTTCAGCCGGAATAGAGCGGTTTTACGTGTACATCTTCCATCGGTAATATAAACTGGAAAATCAGGAACATTTTAGTTAATTCTAATGAAAACACATTGATTTTTATAATTTGTATGGAAACAACATTGTCATATGTCTTTTCATGGATCTAAATAGTACGAAACCTCGCTTTATGATTCGAAGTTAAAATCCACAAATTTGGTATAATAGTGACTTTTTTCGTTTTTCATGTAGTTTGATATTACGTAAATATATTCATTTTTCCAATATTTCGATACTATTTCATGTAGTATCACGATATGTGATTTGGCCTTCAAATCTCAGAATTTCGCAATATTATGCGAAATTACTGAGATTTGAAGGCCAAATCACATATCGTGATACTACATGAAATAGTATCGAAATATTGGTAAAAATGAATATATTTACGTAATAACAAACTACATGAAAAACCTGAAAAAAGTCACGATTATACCAAATTTGAGGATTTTAACTTCGAATCATAAAGCGAGGTTTCGTACTATTTAGATCCATGAAAAGACATATGACAATGTTGTTTCCAATACAAATTATAAAAATCAATGTGTTTCATTAGAATTAACTAAAATGTTCCCTGATTTTCCGTTATATTACCGATGGAAGATGTCCACGTAAAACCGCTCTAATCCGGCTGAAACGTCGATATATGCAAATAAAAACAGAACTTCTCCCCTTTTCAATATCTTAATCAGTATTTTAAAGAGAAACAAATAAATGATTGAAAATGAAGTATTTAAGGTTATAATCTAATCAATTATGTGTTTGCATCATTTTTATTGTATATTTATTGAGTTAATACTAATAAACTGAAAATTCACAAAAAACGTGGAAAAACGGCAAAATATTGCCTAATTCGATGATATTTTGATTAAATGACATGAAGGAAAAGGGAATGATAAACGTCAAAATATTGCTAAATTCGATGATTTCTCGTACGAAACAAAATGCAAGAAAACTTGCTTAAAATGCAATATTATGCGAAATTCTGAGATTCGAAGGCCAAATCACATATCGTGATACTACATGAAATAGTATCGAAATATAGGTAAAAATGAATATATTTACGTAATATCAAACTACATGAAAAAACGTGAAAAAGTCAATATTTAACTATATTTGAGGATTTTAACTTCAAATCATAGAGCGAGGTTTCGTATTATTTAGATCCAAGAAAAGACATATGAAAATGTTGTTTCCAATACAAATGATAAAAATCAATGTATTTTCATTAGTGTTAACTAAAATGTTCCTGATTTTCCGTTTATATTACCGATGGAAGATGTACACGAAAATCGCTCTATTCCGGCTGAAACGTCGATATATGCAATAAAAACAGAACTTCTCCCCTTTTCAATATCTTACTCAGTATTTTAACGAGAAACTAATAGTTGATTGAAAATGAAGTATTTAAGGTTATTATCTAATCAATTATGTGTTTGCCTCATTTTTATCGTATATATAATGAATTAATACCCATAGACTGAAAATTCACAAAAACGAGGAAAAATGGCAAAATATTGCCTAATTCGATCATATTTTGTTTAATCAAACAAAGGAAAAGGGGATGATAAACGTCAAAATATTGCTAAATTCGATGATTTCTCGTACGAAACAAAATGCAAGAAAAACTTGCTTAAAATGCAATATTGTGCGAAATTCTGAGATTTGAAGGCCAAATCACATATCGTTATACTACATGAAATAGAATCGAAATATTGGTAAAAATGAATGTATTTACGTAGTATCAAACTACATGAAAAACTTGAAAAAAAAGTAACTATTTAACCATATTTGAGGATTTTAACTTCAAATCATAGAGCGAGGTTTCGTATTATTTAGATCCAAGAAAAGACATATGAAAATGTTGTTTCCAATACAAATGATAAAAATCAATGTATTTTCAATAGTATTAAAACACTTTCGCGCTTTATATTAGAGATAACTCGTCACTGGTTTTTCTTACGATTCCGCATAACTGCCTACTTTTCTCGTCAATCGAAAAAATATTTTCTATAAATTCCATTTTTAAACTGAAATGGATGGGGATACTTTTGTTTTGTAGAGAATTTATTTGCGAATTTTTTGGTACCAGAATGAATATTATATCACATAAACTTCTATGAGTAAAAAAAAAAATACACAAAGTATGTTTGGGGGTGTGGCGAGCGTGTGGCAGTGGGTTCCCCTTTAGCCGTTGATATATCCAACACGTGGGAAATATTTGTATGTGTTATGTATATGTCTGTGTAGGGAATTTTACTGCGATCACTGTCATACAAATTATAAAATGTTTCAACAAGTATAAACATGACAAACATCAAACGAACAAAAACAATGCGTTCGTTTCTGCCGCGAACGCATACTGAGCGACGTGGTTCTATATTTGGCGCTTCTCTTACACATGCTTTGTACCAATGTTTACAGTTCATCTTATAGGAAATTTTATTGCGAACACATTGGTATAAAAAAGAAATACGTACATAGAAAAGTAGGGTCAGGAAACGTATAAACTTTCCAAGCATGATTTCCCCCCGGTGTTTTCGCCAGTGCGCTCGCGGCTAACTACTCTCCACTTCACACACTGTTGCGGGTGGGCAATTACCTATATTAAACATTCATATGCATATGTCCGTGTAGAGAATTTTAGTTGCGATTCCAATGATACCAAAATTAGCGATGTAGGACAACTGTAGGCTTCGCAACCATTAAGAAAGTGGAAACATTTTGTTGCTGTTTGGCGCTCTCGGCGAGTGATCTGCATAGTTTTTTATTTGGTGTTGATACTCCTTATGCTTGGGCGGCATTTTATAGGTATGCTCTGATAGACAATTTCATTGCGAACACAGTGATACCAATTTAAATACGTGCGCCTTCAATTATTGTCAGGACAGTCAAAGAGTGTACACTTTTTCGGTCTTACCGCGTAGGCGCGCGAAGTGCCGAAAGCATCTGGGGTATTGTTTTTTTTGAGCGCCGAGAGCGCGAAAGTGTTAACTAAAATGTTCCTGATTTTCCGTTATATTACCGATGGAAGATGTACATCTTCCATCGGTAATATAAACGGAAAATCAGGAACATTTTAGTTAATTCTAATGAAAACACATTGATTTTTATAATTTGTATTGGAAACAACATTGTCATATGTCTTTTCATGGATCTAAATAGTACGAAACCTCGCTTTATGATTCGAAGTTAAAATCCACAAATTTGGTATAATAGTGACTTTTTTCGTTTTTCATGTAGTTTGATATTACGTAAATATATTCATTTTTCCAATATTTCGATACTATTTCATGTAGTATCACGATATGTGATTTGGCCTTCAAATCTCAGAATTTCGCATAATATTGCATTTTAAGTAAGTTTTCTTGCATTTTGTTTCGTACGAGAAATCATCGAATTTAGCAATATTTTGACGTTTATCATTCCCTTTTCCTTTGTGTGATTTAATCAAAATATCATCAAATTAGGCAATATTTTGCCGTTTTTCCTCGTTTTTGTGAATTTTCAGTTTATTAGTATTAACTCAATAAATATACAATTAAAATGATGCAAACACATAATTGATTAGATTATAACCTTAAATACTTCATTTTCAATCATATATTTGTTTCTCTTTAAAATACTGAGTAAGATATTGAAAAGGGGGAGAAGTTCTGTTTTATTGCATATATCGACGTTTCAGCCGGATTAGAGCGGTTTTACGTGTACATCTTCCATCGGTAATATAAACGGAAAATCAGGAACATTTAGTTAATTCTAATGAAAACACATTGATTTTTATAATTTGTATTGGAAACAACATTGTCATATGTCTTTTCATGGATCTAAATAGTACGAAACCTCGCTTTATGATTCGAAGTTAAAATCCTCAAATTTGGTAAAATAGTGACTTTTTTTCACGTTTTTCATGTAGTTTGATATTACGTATATATATTCATTTTTACCAATATTTCGATACTAATTCATGTAGTGTCACGATATGTGATTTGGCCTTCAAATCTCAGAATTTCGCATAATATTGCATTTTAAGCAAGTTTTCTTGCATTTTGTTTCGTATGAGAAATCATCGAATTTAGCAATATTTTGACGTTTATCATTACCTTTTCCTTTATGTGATTTAATCAAAATATCATCGAATTAGGCAATATTTTGCCGTTTTTCCACGTTTTTGTGAATTTTCAGTTTATTAGTATTAATTCATTAAATATACAATAAAAATGATGCAAACACATAATTGATTAGATAGTAACCTTAAATACTTCATTTTCAATCATCTATTTGTTTCTCGTTAAAATACTGAGTAAGATATTGAAAAGGGGAGAAGTTCGGTTTTTATTGCATATATCGACGTTTCAGCCGGAATAGAGCGGTTTTACGTGTACATCTTCCATCGGTAATATAAACGGAAAATCAGGAACATTTTAGTTAATTCTAATGAAAACACATTGATTTTTATAATTTGTATTGGAAACAACATTGTCATATGTCTTTTCATGGATCTAAATAGTACGAAACCTCGCTTTATGATTCGAAGTTAAATCCACAAATTTGGTATAATAGTGACTTTTTTCGTTTTTCATGTAGTTTGATATTACGTAAATATATTCATTTTTCCAATATTTCGATACTATTTCATGTAGTATCACGATATGTGATTTGGCCTTCAAATCTCAGAATTTCGCAATATTATGCGAAATTCTGAGATTTGAAGGCCAAATCACATTATCGTGATACTACATGAAATAGTATCGAAATATTGGTAAAAATGAATATATTTACGTAATATCAAACTACATGAAAAACCTGAAAAAAGTCACGATTATACCAAATTTGAGGATTTTAACTTCGAATCATAAAGCGAGGTTTCGTACTATTTAGATCCATGAAAAGACATATGACAATGTTGTTTCCAATACAAATTATAAAAATCAATGTGTTTTTCATTAGAATTAACTAAAATGTTCCTGATTTTCCGTTTATATTACCGATGGAAGATGTCCACGTTAAAACCGCTCTAATCCGGCTGAAACGTCGATATATGCAATAAAAACAGAACTTCTCCCCTTTTCAATATCTTAATCAGTATTTTAAAGAGAAACAAATAAATGATTGAAAATGAAGTATTTAAGGTTATAATCTAATCAATTATGTGTTTGCATCATTTTATTGTATATTTATTGAGTTAATACTAATAAACTGAAAATTCACAAAAAACGTGGAAAAAACGGCAAAAATATTGCCTAATTCGATGATATTTTGATTAAATGACATGAAGGAAAAGGGAATGATAAACGTCAAAATATTGCTAAATTCGATGATTTCTCGTACGAAACAAAATGCAAGAAAACTTGCTTAAAATGCAATATTATGCGAAATTCTGAGATTTGAAGGCCAAATCACAGATCGTGATACTACATGAAATAGTATCGAAATATTGGGAAAAATTAATATATATACGTAATATCAAACTACATGAAAAACGTGAAAAAGTCACTATTATACCAAATTTGAGGATTTTAAATTCGAATCATAAAGCGAGGTTTCGTACTATTTAGATCCATGAAAAGACATATGACAATGTTGTTTCCGAATACAAATTATAAAAATCAATGTGTTTTCATTAGAATTAACTAAAATGTTCCTGATTTTCCGTTTATATTACCGATGGAAGATGTACACGCAAAACCCTTCTATTCCGGCTGAAACGTCGATATATGCAATAAAAACCGAACTTCTCCCCTTTTCAATATCTTACTCAGTATTTAAAAGAGAAACAAATAGATGATTGAAAATGAAGTAATTAAGGTTACAATCTAATCAATTATGTGTTTGCATCATTTTTATTGTATATTATTGAGTTAATACTAATAACTGAAAATTCACAAAAACGTGGAAAAAACGGCAAAATATTGCCTAATTCGATGATATTTTGATTAAATCACATAAGGAAAGAGAAATAAAATAAGGGAAAGGGAAAAAAAAATAAACGTCAAAATATTGCTAAATTCGATGATTTCTGGTACGAAACAAAATGCAAGAAAACTTGCTTAAAATGCAATATTATGCGAAAATTCTGAGATTCGAAGGCCAAATCACATATCGTGATACTACATGAAATAGTATCGAAATATAGGTAAAAATGAATATATTTACGTAATATCAAACTACATGAAAAACGTGAAAAAGTCAATATTTAACTATATTTGAGGATTTTAACTTCAAATCATAGAGCGAGGTTTCGTATTATTTAGATCCAAGAAAAGACATATGAAAATGTTGTTTCCAATACAAATGATAAAAATCAATGTATTTTCATTAGTGTTAACTAAAATGTTCCTGATTTTCCGTTTATATTACCGATGGAAGATGTACACGAAAATCGCTCTATTCCGGCTGAAACGTCGATATATGCAATAAAAACAGAACTTCTCCCCTTTTCAATATCTTACTCAGTATTTTAACGAGAAACTAATAGTTGATTGAAAATGAAGTATTTAAGGTTATTATCTAATCAATTATGTGTTTGCCTCATTTTTATCGTATATATAATGAATTAATACCCATAGACTGAAAATTCACAAAAACGAGGAAAAAATGGCAAATATTGCCTAATTCGATCATATTTTGTTTAAATCAAACAAAGGAAAAGGGGATGATAAACGTCAAAATATTGCTAAATTCGATGATTTCTCGTACGAAACAAAATTGCAAGAAAACTTGCTTAAAATGCAATATTGTGCGAAATTCTGAGATTTGAAGGCCAAATCACATATCGTTATACTACATGAAATAGAATCGAAATATTGGTAAAAATGAATGTATTTACGTAGTATCAAACTACATGAAAAACTTGAAAAAAAGTAACTATTTAACCATATTTGAGGATTTTAACTTCAAATCATAGAGCGAGGTTTCGTATTATTTAGATCCAAGAAAAGACATATGAAAATGTTGTTTCCAATACAAATGATAAAATCAATGTATTTTCAATAGTATTAAACACTTTCGCGCTTTATATTAGAGATAACTCGCACTGGTTTTTCTTACGATTCCGCATAACTGCCTACTTTTCTCGTCAATCGAAAAAATATTTCTATAAATTCCATTTTAAACTGAAATGGATGGGGATACTTTTGTTTTGTAGAGAATTTATTTGCGAATTTTTTTGGTACCAGAATGAATATTATATCACATAAACTTCTATGAGTAAAAAAAAAAAATACACAAAGTATGTTTGGGGGTGTGGCGAGCGTGTGGCAGTGGGTTCCCCTTTAGCCGTTGATATATCCAACACGTGGGAAATATTTGTATGTGTTATGTATATGTCTGTGTAGGGAATTTTACTGCGATCACTGTCATACAAATTATAAAATGTTTCAACAAGTATAACATGACAAACATCAAACGAACAAAACAATGCGTTCGTTTCTGCCGCGAACGCATACTGAGCGACGTGGTTCTATATTTGGCGCTTCTCTTACACATGCTTTGTACCAATGTTTACAGTTCATCTTATAGGAAATTTTATTGCGAACACATTGGTATAAAAAAGAAATACGTACATAGAAAAGTAGGGTCAGGAAACGTATAAACTTTCCAAGCATGATTTCCCCCGGTGTTTTCGCCAGTGCGCTCGCGGCTAACTACTCTCCACTTCACACACTGTTGCGGGTGGGCAATTACCTATATTAACATTCATATGCATATGTCCGTGTAGAGAATTTTATTGCGATTCCAATGATACCAAAATTAGCGATGTAGGACAACTGTAGGCTTCGCAACCATTAAGAAAGTGGAAACATTTTGTTGCTGTTTGGCGCTCTCGGCGAGTGATCTGCATAGTTTTTATTTGGTGTTGATACTCCTTATGCTTGGGGCGGCATTTATAGGTATGCTCTGATAGACAATTCATTGCGAACACAGTGATACCAAATTTAAATACGTGCGCCTTCAATTATTGTCAGGACAGTCAAAAAGAGTGTACACTTTTTCGTCTTACCGCGTAGGCGCGCGAAGTGCCGAAAGCATCTGGGGTATTGTTTTTTTTTGAGCGCCGAGAGCGCGAAAAGTGTTAACTAAAATGTTCCTGATTTTCCGTTTATATTACCGATGGAAGAATGTACATCTTCCATCGGTAATATAAACGGAAAATCAGGAACATTTTAGTTAATTCTAATGAAAACACATTGATTTTATAATTTGTATTGAAACAACATTGTCATATGTCTTTTCATGGATCTAAATAGTAACGAAACCTCGCTTTATGATTCGAAGTTAAAATCCACAAATTTGGTATAATAGTGACTTTTTTCGTTTTTCATGTAGTTTGATATTACGTAAATATATTCATTTTTCCAATATTTCGATACTATTTCATGTAGTATCACGATATGTGATTTGGCCTTCAAATCTCAGAATTTCGCATAATATTGCATTTTAAGTAAGTTTTCTTGCATTTTGTTTCGTACGAGAAATCATCGAATTTAGCAATATTTTGACGTTTATCATTCCCTTTTCCTTTGTGTGATTTAATCAAAAATATCATCAAATTAGGCAATATTTTGCCGTTTTCCTCGTTTTTGTGAATTTTCAGTTTATTAGTATTAACTCAATAAATATACAATTAAAATGATGCAAACACATAATTGATTAGATTATAACCTTAAATACTTCATTTTCAATCATATATTTGTTTCTCTTAAAAATACTGAGTAAGATATTGAAAAGGGGGAGAAGTTCTGTTTTATTGCATATATCGACGTTTCAGCCGGATTAGAGCGGTTTTACGTGTACATCTTCCATCGGTAATATAACGGAAAATCAGGACATTTTAGTTTAATTCTAATGAAACACATTGATTTTTATAATTTGTATTGGAAACACATTGTCATATGTCTTTTCCATGGATCTAAATAGTACGAAACCTCGCTTTATATTCGAAGTTAAAATCCTCAAATTTGGTAAAATAGTGACTTTTTTTCACGTTTTCATGTAGTTTGATATTACGTATATATATTCATTTTTACCAATATTTCGATACTAATTCATGTAGTGTCACGATATGTGATTTGGCCTTCAAAATCTCAGAATTTCGCATAATATTGCATTTTAAGCAAGTTTTCTTGCATTTTGTTTCGTATGAGAAATCATCGAATTTAGCAATATTTTGACGTTTATCATTACCTTTTCCTTTATGTGATTTAATCAAAATATCATCGAATTAGGCAATATTTTGCCGTTTTTCCACGTTTTTGTGAATTTTCAGTTTATTAGTATTAATTCATTAAATATACAATAAAAATGATGCAAACACATAATTGATTAGATAGTAACCTTAAATACTTCATTTTCAATCATCTATTTGTTTCTCGTTAAAATACTGAGTAAGATATTGAAAAGGGGAGAAGTTCGGTTTTTATTGCATATATCGACGTTTCAGCCGGAATAGAGCGGTTTTACGTGTACATCTTCCATCGGTAATATAAACGGAAAATCAGGAACATTTTAGTTAATTCTAATGAAAACACATTGATTTTTATAATTTGTATTGGAAACAACATTGTCATATGTCTTTTCATGGATCTAAATAGTACGAAACCTCGCTTTATGATTCGAAGTTAAAATCCACAAATTTGGTATAATAGTGACTTTTTTCGTTTTTCATGTAGTTTGATATTACGTAAATATATTCATTTTTCCAATATTTCGATACTATTTCATGTAGTATCACGATATGTGATTTGGCCTTCAAATCTCAGAATTTCGCAATATTATGCGAAATTCTGAGATTTGAAGGCCAAATCACATATCGTGATACTACATGAAATAGTATCGAAATATTGGTAAAAATGAATATATTTACGTAATATCAAACTACATGAAAAACCTGAAAAAAGTCACGATTATACCAAATTTGAGGATTTTAACTTCGAATCATAAAGCGAGGTTTCGTACTATTTAGATCCATGAAAAGACATATGACAATGTTGTTTCCAATACAAATTATAAAAATCAATGTGTTTTCATTAGAATTAACTAAAATGTTCCTGATTTTCCGTTTATATTACCGATGGAAGATGTCCACGTAAAACCGCTCTAATCCGGCTGAAACGTCGATATATGCAATAAAAACAGAACTTCTCCCCTTTTCAATATCTTAATCAGTATTTTAAAGAGAAACAAATAAATGATTGAAAATGAAGTATTTAAGGTTATAATCTAATCAATTATGTGTTTGCATCATTTTTATTGTATATTTATTGAGTTAATACTAATAAACTGAAAATTCACAAAAACGTGGAAAAACGGCAAAATATTGCCTAATTCGATGATATTTTGATTAAATACATAAGGAAAAGGAATAAGGGAAAAGGGATAAACGTCAAAATATTGCTAAATTCGATGATTTCTGTACGAAACAAAATGCAAGAAAACTTGCTTAAAATGCAATATTATGCGAAATTCTGAGATTCGAAGGCCAAATCACATATCGTGATACTACATGAAATAGTATCGAAATATAGGTAAAAATGAATATATTTACGTAATATCAAACTACATGAAAAACGTGAAAAAGTCAATATTTAACTATATTTGAGGATTTTAACTTCAAATCATAGAGCGAGGTTTCGTATTATTTAGATCCAAGAAAAGACATATGAAAATGTTGTTTCCAATACAAATGATAAAAATCAATGTATTTTCATTAGTGTTAACTAAAATGTTCCTGATTTTCCGTTTATATTACCGATGGAAGATGTACACGAAAATCGCTCTATTCCGGCTGAAACGTCGATATATGCAATAAAAACAGAACTTCTCCCCTTTTCAATATCTTACTCAGTATTTTAACGAGAAACTAATAGTTGATTGAAAATGAAGTATTTAAGGTTATTATCTAATCAATTATGTGTTTGCCTCATTTTTATCGTATATATAATGAATTAATACCCATAGACTGAAAATTCACAAAAACGAGGAAAAATGGCAAAATATTGCCTAATTCGATCATATTTTGTTTAAATCAAACAAAGGAAAAGGGGATGATAAACGTCAAAATATTGCTAAATTCGATGATTTCTCGTACGAAACAAAATGCAAGAAAACTTGCTTAAAATGCAATATTGTGCGAAATTCTGAGATTTGAAGGCCAAATCACATATCGTTATACTACATGAAATAGAATCGAAATATTGGTAAAAATGAATGTATTTACGTAGTATCAAACTACATGAAAAACTTGAAAAAAAAGTAACTATTTAACCATATTTGAGGATTTTAACTTCAAATCATAGAGCGAGGTTTCGTATTATTTAGATCCAAGAAAAGACATATGAAAATGTTGTTTCCAATACAAATGATAAAAATCAATGTATTTTCAATAGTATTAACACTTTCGCGCTTTATATTAGAGATAACTCGTCACTGGTTTTTCTTACGATTCCGCATAACTGCCTACTTTTCTCGTCAATCGAAAAAATATTTCTATAAATTCCATTTTTAAACTGAAATGGATGGGGATACTTTTGTTTTGTAGAGAATTTATTTGCGAATTTTTTTGGTACCAGAATGAATATTATATCACATAAACTTCTATGAGTAAAAAAAAAATACACAAAGTATGTTTGGGGGTGTGGCGAGCGTGTGGCAGTGGGTTCCCCTTTAGCCGTTGATATATCCAACACGTGGGAAATATTTGTATGTGTTATGTATATGTCTGTGTAGGGAATTTTACTGCGATCACTGTCATACAAATTATAAAATGTTTCAACAAGTATAAACATGACAAACATCAAACGAACAAAAACAATGCGTTCGTTTCTGCCGCGAACGCATACTGAGCGACGTGGTTCTATATTTGGCGCTTCTCTTACACATGCTTTGTACCAATGTTTACAGTTCATCTTATAGGAAATTTTATTGCGAACACATTGGTATAAAAAAGAAATACGTACATAGAAAAGTAGGGTCAGGAAACGTATAAACTTTCCAAGCATGATTTCCCCCCGGTGTTTTCGCCAGTGCGCTCGCGGCTAACTACTCTCCACTTCACACACTGTTGCGGGTGGGCAATTACCTATATTAAACATTCATATGCATATGTCCGTGTAGAGAATTTTATTGCGATTCCAATGATACCAAAATTAGCGATGTAGGACAACTGTAGGCTTCGCAACCATTAAGAAAGTGGAAACATTTTGTTGCTGTTTGGCGCTCTCGGCGAGTGATCTGCATAGTTTTTTATTTGGTGTTGATACTCCTTATGCTTGGGCGGCATTTTATAGGTATGCTCTGATAGACAATTTCATTGCGAACACAGTGATACCAAATTTAAATACGTGCGCCTTCAATTATTGTCAGGACAGTCAAAAGAGTGTACACTTTTTCGGTCTTACCGCGTAGGCGCGCGAAGTGCCGAAAGCATCTGGGGTTTTTTTTTTTGAGCGCCGAGAGCGCGAAAGTGTTAACTAAAATGTTCCTGATTTTCCGTTTATATTACCGATGGAAGATGTACATCTTCCATCGGTAATATAAACGGAAAATCAGGAACATTTTAGTTAATTCTAATGAAAACACATTGATTTTTATAATTTGTATTGGAAACAACATTGTCATATGTCTTTTCATGGATCTAAATAGTACGAAACCTCGCTTTATGATTCGAAGTTAAAATCCACAAATTTGGTATAATAGTGACTTTTTTCGTTTTTCATGTAGTTTGATATTACGTAAATATATTCATTTTTCCAATATTTCGATACTATTTCATGTAGTATCACGATATGTGATTTGGCCTTCAAATCTCAGAATTTCGCATAATATTGCATTTTAAGTAAGTTTTCTTGCATTTTGTTTCGTACGAGAAATCATCGAATTTAGCAATATTTTGACGTTTATCATTCCCTTTTCCTTTGTGTGATTTAATCAAAATATCATCAAATTAGGCAATATTTTGCCGTTTTTCCTCGTTTTTGTGAATTTTCAGTTTATTAGTATTAACTCAATAAATATACAATTAAAATGATGCAAACACATAATTGATTAGATTATAACCTTAAATACTTCATTTTCAATCATATATTTGTTTCTCTTTAAAATACTGAGTAAGATATTGAAAAGGGGGAGAAGTTCTGTTTTATTGCATATATCGACGTTTCAGCCGGATTAGAGCGGTTTTACGTGTACATCTTCCATCGGTAATATAAACGGAAAATCAGGAACATTTTAGTTAATTCTAATGAAAACACATTGATTTTTATAATTTGTATTGGAAACAACATTGTCATATGTCTTTTCATGGATCTAAATAGTACGAAACCTCGCTTTATGATTCGAAGTTAAAATCCTCAAATTTGGTAAAATAGTGACTTTTTTTCACGTTTTTCATGTAGTTTGATATTACGTATATATATTCATTTTTACCAATATTTCGATACTAATTCATGTAGTGTCACGATATGTGATTTGGCCTTCAAATCTCAGAATTTCGCATAATATTGCATTTTAAGCAAGTTTTCTTGCATTTTGTTTCGTATGAGAAATCATCGAATTTAGCAATATTTTGACGTTTATCATTACCTTTTCCTTTATGTGATTTAATCAAAATATCATCGAATTAGGCAATATTTTGCCGTTTTTCCACGTTTTTGTGAATTTTCAGTTTATTAGTATTAATTCATTAAATATACAATAAAAATGATGCAAACACATAATTGATTAGATAGTAACCTTAAATACTTCATTTTCAATCATCTATTTGTTTCTCGTTAAAATACTGAGTAAGATATTGAAAAGGGGAGAAGTTCGGTTTTTATTGCATATATCGACGTTTCAGCCGGAATAGAGCGGTTTTACGTGTACATCTTCCATCGGTAATATAAACGGAAAATCAGGAACATTTTAGTTAATTCTAATGAAAACACATTGATTTTTATAATTTGTATTGGAAACAACATTGTCATATGTCTTTTCATGGATCTAAATAGTACGAAACCTCGCTTTATGATTCGAAGTTAAAATCCACAAATTTGGTATAATAGTGACTTTTTTCGTTTTTCATGTAGTTTGATATTACGTAAATATATTCATTTTTCCAATATTTCGATACTATTTCATGTAGTATCACGATATGTGATTTGGCCTTCAAATCTCAGAATTTCGCAATATTATGCGAAATTCTGAGATTTGAAGGCCAAATCACATATCGTGATACTACATGAAATAGTATCGAAATATTGGTAAAAATGAATATATTTACGTAATATCAAACTACATGAAAAACCTGAAAAAAGTCACGATTATACCAAATTTGAGGATTTTAACTTCGAATCATAAAGCGAGGTTTCGTACTATTTAGATCCATGAAAAGACATATGACAATGTTGTTTCCAATACAAATTATAAAAATCAATGTGTTTTCATTAGAATTAACTAAAATGTTCCTGATTTTCCGTTTATATTACCGATGGAAGATGTCCACGTAAAACCGCTCTAATCCGGCTGAAACGTCGATATATGCAATAAAAACAGAACTTCTCCCCTTTTCAATATCTTAATCAGTATTTTAAAGAGAAACAAATAAATGATTGAAAATGAAGTATTTAAGGTTATAATCTAATCAATTATGTGTTTGCATCATTTTTATTGTATATTTATTGAGTTAATACTAATAAACTGAAAATTCACAAAAACGTGGAAAAACGGCAAAATATTGCCTAATTCGATGATATTTTGATTAAATGACATGAAGGAAAAGGGAATGATAAACGTCAAAATATTGCTAAATTCGATGATTTCTCGTACGAAACAAAATGCAAGAAAACTTGCTTAAAATGCAATATTATGCGAAATTCTGAGATTCGAAGGCCAAATCACATATCGTGATACTACATGAAATAGTATCGAAATATAGGTAAAATGAATATATTTACGTAATATCAAACTACATGAAAAACGTGAAAAAGTCAATATTTAACTATATTTGAGGATTTTAACTTCAAATCATAGAGCGAGGTTTCGTATTATTTAGATCCAAGAAAAGACATATGAAAATGTTGTTTCCAATACAAATGATAAAAATCAATGTATTTTCATTAGTGTTAACTAAAATGTTCCTGATTTTCCGTTTATATTACCGATGGAAGATGTACACGAAAATCGCTCTATTCCGGCTGAAACGTCGATATATGCAATAAAAACAGAACTTCTCCCCTTTTCAATATCTTACTCAGTATTTTAACGAGAAACTAATAGTTGATTGAAAATGAAGTATTTAAGGTTATTATCTAATCAATTATGTGTTTGCCTCATTTTTATCGTATATATAATGAATTAATACCCATAGACTGAAAATTCACAAAACGAGGAAAAATGGCAAAATATTGCCTAATTCGATCATATTTTGTTTAAATCAAACAAAGGAAAAGGGGATGATAAACGTCAAAATATTGCTAAATTCGATGATTTCTCGTACGAAACAAAATGCAAGAAAACTTGCTTAAAATGCAATATTGTGCGAAATTCTGAGATTTGAAGGCCAAATCACATATCGTTATACTACATGAAATAGAATCGAAATATTGGTAAAAATGAATGTATTTACGTAGTATCAAACTACATGAAAAACTTGAAAAAAAAGTAACTATTTAACCATATTTGAGGATTTTAACTTCAAATCATAGAGCGAGGTTTCGTATTATTTAGATCCAAGAAAAGACATATGAAAATGTTGTTTCCAATACAAATGATAAAAATCAATGTATTTTCAATAGTATTAACACTTTCGCGCTTTATATTAGAGATAACTCGTCACTGGTTTTTCTTACGATTCCGCATAACTGCCTACTTTTCTCGTCAATCGAAAAAATATTTCTATAAATTCCATTTTTAAACTGAAATGGATGGGGATACTTTTGTTTTGTAGAGAATTTATTTGCGAATTTTTTTGGTACCAGAATGAATATTATATCACATAAACTTCTATGAGTAAAAAAAAAATACACAAAGTATGTTTGGGGGTGTGGCGAGCGTGTGGCAGTGGGTTCCCCTTTAGCCGTTGATATATCCAACACGTGGGAAATATTTGTATGTGTTATGTATATGTCTGTGTAGGGAATTTTACTGCGATCACTGTCATACAAATTATAAAATGTTTCAACAAGTATAAACATGACAAACATCAAACGAACAAAAACAATGCGTTCGTTTCTGCCGCGAACGCATACTGAGCGACGTGGTTCTATATTTGGCGCTTCTCTTACACATGCTTTGTACCAATGTTTACAGTTCATCTTATAGGAAATTTTATTGCGAACACATTGGTATAAAAAAGAAATACGTACATAGAAAAGTAGGGTCAGGAAACGTATAAACTTTCCAAGCATGATTTCCCCCCGGTGTTTTCGCCAGTGCGCTCGCGGCTAACTACTCTCCACTTCACACACTGTTGCGGGTGGGCAATTACCTATATTAAACATTCATATGCATATGTCCGTGTAGAGAATTTTATTGCGATTCCAATGATACCAAAATTAGCGATGTAGGACAACTGTAGGCTTCGCAACCATTAAGAAAGTGGAAACATTTTGTTGCTGTTTGGCGCTCTCGGCGAGTGATCTGCATAGTTTTTTATTTGGTGTTGATACTCCTTATGCTTGGGCGGCATTTTATAGGTATGCTCTGATAGACAATTTCATTGCGAACACAGTGATACCAAATTTAAATACGTGCGCCTTCAATTATTGTCAGGACAGTCAAAAGAGTGTACACTTTTTCGGTCTTACCGCGTAGGCGCGCGAAGTGCCGAAAGCATCTGGGGTATTGTTTTTTTTTGAGCGCCGAGAGCGCGAAAGTGTTAACTAAAATGTTCCTGATTTTCCGTTTATATTACCGATGGAAGATGTACATCTTCCATCGGTAATATAAACGGAAAATCAGGAACATTTTAGTTAATTCTAATGAAAACACATTGATTTTTATAATTTGTATTGGAAACAACATTGTCATATGTCTTTTCATGGATCTAAATAGTACGAAACCTCGCTTTATGATTCGAAGTTAAAATCCACAAATTTGGTATAATAGTGACTTTTTTCGTTTTTCATGTAGTTTGATATTACGTAAATATATTCATTTTTCCAATATTTCGATACTATTTCATGTAGTATCACGATATGTGATTTGGCCTTCAAATCTCAGAATTTCGCATAATATTGCATTTTAAGTAAGTTTTCTTGCATTTTGTTTCGTACGAGAAATCATCGAATTTAGCAATATTTTGACGTTTATCATTCCCTTTTCCTTTGTGTGATTTAATCAAAATATCATCAAATTAGGCAATATTTTGCCGTTTTTCCTCGTTTTTGTGAATTTTCAGTTTATTAGTATTAACTCAATAAATATACAATTAAAATGATGCAAACACATAATTGATTAGATTATAACCTTAAATACTTCATTTTCAATCATATATTTGTTTCTCTTTAAAATACTGAGTAAGATATTGAAAAGGGGGAGAAGTTCTGTTTTATTGCATATATCGACGTTTCAGCCGGATTAGAGCGGTTTTACGTGTACATCTTCCATCGGTAATATAAACGGAAAATCAGGAACATTTTAGTTAATTCTAATGAAAACACATTGATTTTTATAATTTGTATTGGAAACAACATTGTCATATGTCTTTTCATGGATCTAAATAGTACGAAACCTCGCTTTATGATTCGAAGTTAAAATCCTCAAATTTGGTAAAATAGTGACTTTTTTTCACGTTTTTCATGTAGTTTGATATTACGTATATATATTCATTTTTACCAATATTTCGATACTAATTCATGTAGTGTCACGATATGTGATTTGGCCTTCAAATCTCAGAATTTCGCATAATATTGCATTTTAAGCAAGTTTTCTTGCATTTTGTTTCGTATGAGAAATCATCGAATTTAGCAATATTTTGACGTTTATCATTACCTTTTCCTTTATGTGATTTAATCAAAATATCATCGAATTAGGCAATATTTTGCCGTTTTTCCACGTTTTTGTGAATTTTCAGTTTATTAGTATTAATTCATTAAATATACAATAAAAATGATGCAAACACATAATTGATTAGATAGTAACCTTAAATACTTCATTTTCAATCATCTATTTGTTTCTCGTTAAAATACTGAGTAAGATATTGAAAAGGGGAGAAGTTCGGTTTTTATTGCATATATCGACGTTTCAGCCGGAATAGAGCGGTTTTACGTGTACATCTTCCATCGGTAATATAAACGGAAAATCAGGAACATTTTAGTTAATTCTAATGAAAACACATTGATTTTTATAATTTGTATTGGAAACAACATTGTCATATGTCTTTTCATGGATCTAAATAGTACGAAACCTCGCTTTATGATTCGAAGTTAAAATCCACAAATTTGGTATAATAGTGACTTTTTTCGTTTTTCATGTAGTTTGATATTACGTAAATATATTCATTTTTCCAATATTTCGATACTATTTCATGTAGTATCACGATATGTGATTTGGCCTTCAAATCTCAGAATTTCGCAATATTATGCGAAATTCTGAGATTTGAAGGCCAAATCACATATCGTGATACTACATGAAATAGTATCGAAATATTGGTAAAAATGAATATATTTACGTAATATCAAACTACATGAAAAACCTGAAAAAAGTCACGATTATACCAAATTTGAGGATTTTAACTTCGAATCATAAAGCGAGGTTTCGTACTATTTAGATCCATGAAAAGACATATGACAATGTTGTTTCCAATACAAATTATAAAAATCAATGTGTTTTCATTAGAATTAACTAAAATGTTCCTGATTTTCCGTTTATATTACCGATGGAAGATGTCCACGTAAAACCGCTCTAATCCGGCTGAAACGTCGATATATGCAATAAAACAGAACTTCTCCCCTTTTCAATATCTTAATCAGTATTTTAAAGAGAAACAAATAAATGATTGAAAATGAAGTATTTAAGGTTATAATCTAATCAATTATGTGTTTGCATCATTTTTATTGTATATTTATTGAGTTAATACTAATAAACTGAAAATTCACAAAAACGTGGAAAAACGGCAAAATTGCCTAATTCGATGATATTTTGATTAAATGACATGAAGGAAAAGGGAATGATAAACGTCAAAATATTGCTAAATTCGATGATTTCTCGTACGAAACAAAATGCAAGAAAACTTGCTTAAAATGCAATATTATGCGAAATTCTGAGATTCGAAGGCCAAATCACATATCGTGATACTACATGAAATAGTATCGAAATATAGGTAAAAATGAATATATTTACGTAATATCAAACTACATGAAAAACGTGAAAAAGTCAATATTTAACTATATTTGAGGATTTTAACTTCAAATCATAGAGCGAGGTTTCGTATTATTTAGATCCAAGAAAAGACATATGAAAATGTTGTTTCCAATACAAATGATAAAAATCAATGTATTTTCATTAGTGTTAACTAAAATGTTCCTGATTTTCCGTTTATATTACCGATGGAAGATGTACACGAAAATCGCTCTATTCCGGCTGAAACGTCGATATATGCAATAAAAACAGAACTTCTCCCCTTTTCAATATCTTACTCAGTATTTTAACGAGAAACTAATAGTTGATTGAAAATGAAGTATTTAAGGTTATTATCTAATCAATTATGTGTTTGCCTCATTTTTATCGTATATATAATGAATTAATACCCATAGACTGAAAATTCACAAAAACGAGGAAAAATGGCAAAATATTGCCTAATTCGATCATATTTTGTTTAAATCAAACAAAGGAAAAGGGGATGATAAACGTCAAAATATTGCTAAATTCGATGATTTCTCGTACGAAACAAAATGCAAGAAAACTTGCTTAAAATGCAATATTGTGCGAAATTCTGAGATTTGAAGGCCAAATCACATATCGTTATACTACATGAAATAGAATCGAAATATTGGTAAAAATGAATGTATTTACGTAGTATCAAACTACATGAAAAACTTGAAAAAAAAGTAACTATTTAACCATATTTGAGGATTTTAACTTCAAATCATAGAGCGAGGTTTCGTATTATTTAGATCCAAGAAAAGACATATGAAAATGTTGTTTCCAATACAAATGATAAAAATCAATGTATTTTCAATAGTATTAACACTTTCGCGCTTTATATTAGAGATAACTCGTCACTGGTTTTTCTTACGATTCCGCATAACTGCCTACTTTTCTCGTCAATCGAAAAAATATTTCTATAAATTCCATTTTTAAACTGAAATGGATGGGGATACTTTTGTTTTGTAGAGAATTTATTTGCGAATTTTTTTGGTACCAGAATGAATATTATATCACATAAACTTCTATGAGTAAAAAAAAACACAAC